>NC_088883.1:12584325-12654325 GCF_032884065.1 Artemia franciscana | reverse complement strand
TTCTTGATGTGGCACTTGTTCCTTTTTGGGGTCGTACACAAGTTGTTGAAAAAATTTCTAAGTCGAAAAAAAAGAAAAAAAGTCAAAAACAGAAAAAAAAGTCACTTCAAATATCATTTTTTGAATCAGAAAAATCACGACTAACACATGTATATCATCTTCATTTCGTATTTCGAAAATATCACAGGCGGATTTCTCCGTTATAAGCATATTTAATGTCCTTTTAAGACATGAAAAAAAGTTGAAAAAAACTCTGTTCCCCGAAAAAGTTGAAAAATTTTTAAGTTAAAAATACAAACAGTAATTTTTTCAAAGTTTAAAAAATAATTCTAAGAACAAAAAAGGGGAGAGACAAAAAGTTGGGGAACAAAAAGTCTAAGGGGCGGGGGTATTGGAGCCCCTGGAGTTGGGAAACGGATGAAAATTTGTTCCCTCTAAAAAGTCGTAATAACTCATTCATTGGGGACAAAAGTTTACCGGTTTACTTTATCCTAGTGCACGTCATAAGAAAAGAGTTAGCAGACTTGTCACTTTTGATTCATGAAAATTATGTTTTTATTATAAAATGCCTTTAAAATACCGCCAAAATACATTAAAAATCCAGACTTATGTAGACCGGTTTATTTGATCCAAGATGTATCAATGTATGGATGACAGTTTGGAGTATTGCATATCCATCGGGTACTTGCCATTCGTGCTTGAACCTGTGGAAGCCCCGAGGGGAGTGGTTTGGTATCGCTGTCAGAGGGCCTTCCCAAATCGTTATTAGCTTTACTACTGAAAATAATACAACAAACCGTATTTTGACTACGAAGCGGACGATATTATGTTTTAAATTTTTCTTTACCTATTCAACATATTGGTATGATAACAGATGGTTATAAAATGACGACTATTGTCAATAGTGAGATAAGCTCTAAGACACGAAGCATTAAGAGGATTTGACACCATAATCACGTATATTATAAACTTTTTTAGTTTGTGTGGACAAATTATTCAGAATTGAGTTGGCGGTCTTGATATAACATGTAGAGTTTGGATAATCGATTAAAAAAAATACAATAAAACCAAAAGCAAACACCTAGTTTCCAAGAAATCTTAAAATAACATTTATTTTCTTCCATTTTGTGTGTCATCTACAATTATTTAGTTTCAATGAAACTTTCATTAAAAAATGTGAATTCTATTTTTTGGATTAAAGGGAGCAGAATTTTCTAATTATAGATTCAGGACCGGGGACTCTCTAAAAATATTACAGTCTACCATTCTGACCACGGTGGGAGTTCCTGTGCAGTCACCCACTTCGACAGACTTGCCGAGAAAAGCAAAATAACATTTCAGTGTCTTGTAGAAGCAATGATGGGTTACAAAAAATATTGTTTATCGTCGTATATATGTTTGTTTTAGTATTTTTTTCCCGCCTTCGTACTAAGTTAACTTTGGCACGTGAAAGACAATTGCTTCTGATATTCAGCACTTTCAATTACCCTATCGAATTTGGAATTACGACCCAGGAGTGGATATTGGACTTGATTTACTGAACTTGAATGGATACTATTGTTTAAACATTTTTATAATTTTTATTTGTGATTACCGTACTCACCAAGTTCTTACTTGATGCAATTTTATGATAGTCTAAGTGCTAAATATACGGAAAAAAGAAACAGGAGAGCACTAAGCTTGAAGAGTGGTCAAGTAGACAGTGATGGTCTGAAGGGGAAACATTTTTGCCAAGGGAGAACCAGCCTTACCAAAACATTTGCACACTGCCCTTGCATGACTCAAGTCTAAAGAGGCAGAAACCAGCAGAAAATAATGCATCGGCTGAGAGTAATTATATCTACGAATCAAAAATCATAACATCACGCAAAAACCTGGATTGCTTCGAACTTGATATTCAACGAAAATTTATTTTAGTTCCTTAAAATAAGCGGGTAATAAATAAATTATTGCTATTAATTATTACAATGTCCAACCCATCCCCCCAGACGATTCCCTTCTTCAACAGTTACCCCTTGGGAAATTTCCACACTTATACAATTTTCTTCAATCAAAAATACCCTCCTTTGGTAAAGTTACCAGCTCGATCAAAATCTCCTCTGCATAATACTTTTTTCCCGCTGCCAAGGTACAAGCCATTTGAACAGACAAGTGCGCTCTACCCAATTTATTTGAAAACTTCCCCCCTTCTTAGTCCCCTCTCACTAGCCAAACACAAATTCTTGATAGTTCTTGGTATCAAGCCGACAAGACAGGGAGGCTGAGACTTAGAAAGTGATTTTAAGTTATCGGATTCTCTTTAAAAATCAATGTTTTTAGCCTACATTAAAAGAAAATGCTTATAATGCTGATTTGAAATATCAATTATTTGTTATCACAGCTTACCTGAAAGCTATTATTCGCTTCGGGCAGTTTGTAAAATCTTACAGAAGGTATAAAACACAGGATGACGGGGTATGGTAGGATGACGATATAAATCCAAAATCAAGCCCAGCAGGTCTAGGAAAACTGTAACAGAAATTTTTATGCTCGAAGAACGCTAATTATATGTTTCCTCTGGAAAGTATAATTGAATGTGTGTTTATTCAGCGTAAGTTTTAAATTCAAAGATAACTCGTTCAAAAGATAATTTAAAGTTGCAGCTACCTTTTTGAGCAATAGTTTAAGAAACTTTTTCCACCAAAGAAGTTTTTTAAACTTTTTGGAAGTTTTTTAGAAGAGCTACATTAAACCAAAGATGAGCGAAAATAAAACCAATTAATTTTTAAAGCATAAAACTGCCATAAATGTCCATTAATAAATAAATGAAACCCAAAAGAACGACAATTAACCTAAATAACCGAACCAAACTCAGAACAAACAGAAACTAACAGGAGTGGTACTGACATCCCCGTGCCTTCTAGAGATTGAATAAAAAAAAAACAAGTTTTTTTTAACGGAAAGTAAGGAGCGACATTTAAACTTTAAACGAACAGAAATTACTTCGTATATAAAAGGGATTGCTTCCTCATCGACGCCTCGCTCTTTACGCTAAAGTGTTTTACTGTTTAAAAAAGTAGAGTTTAGAGAAAGAGTCAGACTTTAGCGTAAAGAGCGCGGCGTTGATGAGGAAGCAGCCCCTTTCATATACGAAGTAATTTTTGTTCGTTTAAAGTTTTAATGTCGCTCCTTACTTTCCGTTAAAAAAACTTGTTTTTTTTATTTAATCACCATCTAGAATCGTCCAGAGATTATCTAAAGCTGAAATTTAGGATGGGTAACTGCATTTCAGGAACTTACGACGTTGGTAAACTCTAGGATAAGAATTTATGAGGTGTTTTCCAGGAACACTTGAATATGAAACTGGAGAGTTTAAAATTTGGCAATGTAGAAATATTGAAGTTTTTAGGAAATGGTTCATGAATTAGTACATGGTGTCTTAAGTAGGAAAGTTGGGAACGCATCTAGGAATATCAGCGAAAACAATTTGAACAAGAAACATTTAAGTGATAGATCACATGCGAGTTATAGGAAATTAAGGGACGTGGAGATGCCATTAATGTATGAAATAAGAAGGTGTGAAGTAGTGGTCATGGTTAAATTGCTGAGGATTTGAAATATACAGGCAGATGGCATAATAGTAAACTGTAGCATAGGCATGTTAATAAATTGAAAATAAGCAGTCAGTTTGGACTTGTCCTCGTTGAAGATAGGAATAGGGCCTCAATTATTTATAGAAAAACTGTTAAAGAGAGATGGACAAAATATTTTGAGGAAGAAATAAACTGTGATAAAGTTATAAGAAATGACATATAAAAGAATGAACAAGTTTGTGACAATTTTTAACTGAAGGAAGATATTTTGTAAAAAAGAGTCAGAGGAGGGGGGGGGGGTTAAATGATTTATTTAAACATGGTGGTTACAAAGCCATGGCAAATTACCGAAGATTATGAATAAGATTTTTTTTTAAAGGAAAAGTACTCAGCGATATTACAAAAACTTTATTTATACCCGTTTAATGGAAAGATGATAAGACTGAGAATGGTAATCACTGAGGCATTATCCTGGCTTTGCAGGAAGCAAATTACTTAGTATGGTTGCTCATTTAGACATGGATATGGTATTTTAGGAAGAAGAGAGAATGCGCCAACCAAATTTTCACATTAATTTTAACAACTGAAAAGTGCCTGAATCATCAAGCCCTATTTAGGCTTCAGTTTTAAAGATTATAGAAAGGTGTTTGATTCTGCCGAACAGCATTAGCCAAGGTCTTACCTTTCTCTGGTTTACCAGATAAATACACTAAAGTGGTTAGTGCAATGTACGACAACAATATTGCCGCGATTAAGTAGAAAATGAGGTTAGTAGGAGGTTTCGTATCAAATCAGGAGTTAAGTAGGACTGTTTTTTATCCCTTTATACATGGACATCTTGACGGACTTCACCCTGAAGAACGCGGCAAAGGCCAAGGGGGACTATGGAATCATATGAAAAGGTAAAACTCTTTTATGTTTAAATTATGCAGGTAGTTCGAGTGCTCTACATAAAATTTTAGCAAAATGATTGAGCTTTTGGAGGTTTTAAGGTTCAAATTGCAAAATAGATTTGAAACTGAATGTTAAGAACAATAAGTCACATAAAATATGAATAAACAAAGATGAAGAGGTTACGTTGGATAACAAATGAACGATCGAGGTGATACCTGGATGCAAGAGACTCACTTGATAGTGTTTTATTAGAAAAGATCGTGGATGCAGTGAAGATGTAAAAAGCAGAATAACCCAGGCTCTGCTTCTTTCACAGTAAAAACAGTTTGGACTAAAAGAAGGATAAGCCTGCAAACCAACACTAGAATATTGAAAGCTATAATGATGCCAGGGGTCAATTATAGCTCTGGAACGTGGGTGCTTTAGAAGACCAAAAAAGATTTGTTAGATGTTTTCTAGAGGAGTTGCTACTGACAATTTTGGGCACTTGTTTTGACTGATCAAATGTGGTTTCATCTCACTTTCTAGGGCTATAACAAGTGAAAAGTTGAGATGGCTGGGATTCTTTTGGTGAAGAAAGGGGGACAGACAGCCATAGATTGTTCTTTTCGACTCTCCTTTTAGGGTAAAACAAACTTATGGCATCACTAAATAGGGCGGGAATAAGTTATAATGATTTAAAGCAAATTGTGACTTCTTTGGAGGGGTGAAGAGTGAAGCTTTGAATAGATTCGGATGGAAGAGAAGCATATGCAGGTGTTACTTCATCATTGTGGAAGTGCTGATGTTATGCCGCTTCTATAAGTCAGGGAAAATACAGAAGTCATTCAGCAACAAGTAGTATGGATATGGTTGGAGTTAAAAAAAAGTTACTTTCAAATTAATTATGGCACTGCCGAGTTACACGAGCATTGGGATTACTGGCATGGTCATGGAATGAAACAATTCTAGAAGTCAGAAAGGCCCTTATTCTTTTTAAATAGCTTTCCATATGTGTTACGAAGTTTCACAACGGCAATATGCAATAATTACTGTTCTTGGTGGCATACGTATTCCAAGCAATGAACCTCTTTATATTAGAAAACAGTTCCCATAACATAGTTTTGTTTGAAATGTTGCTTGATTTGTTTCAGGAATGTATTATTGGGCCCAGGTCTCATATCTTCAAATATCCCCTAAATTTAAGGAGTCCTTTGTGGTGCAGCATTTCCAAACTGACGAGAAACACAAAGAAAACCTTAAAACTATGTTTAAATTATTTGTGATGACATTTTATGATGAGAGTATTACAAAGCTTGTTCACAAATATAAAAGATACCTCAATCTTCAGGGTGATTATACAGAGATGTAACCTCGATTTTACATGACTTTCGGAAATGAAACATTATATATATATATATATATCTATATATATAAAAATAAGTTGTCTGTCTGTGGATGTGTGGATGGATGTGTGGATGGATGTGTCAGGTGACGTCACCTGAAAAAACTGGATTAGGTGACGTCAAAACTGAAAAAACTAAAAAAAGGCAAAAACTACAAAAAAAACTAAAAACTAATAAAAAAAATAAAAAAGCTAAAAAACTAAAAAAACTATAAAGGTAAAAACCAATAAAAAACTAAAAAAAAAACTGAAAAAACTAAAAAAAGGCAAAAACTACAAAAAAAAACTAAAAACTAATAAAAAAAGTAAAAAAGCTAAAAAACTAAAAAAACTAAAAAAACTAAAAAAAGGTAAAAAACTAAAAAAAATAAAAAATAAAAAAAAACTAAAAAAAAGGAAAAAACTGAAAAATAAGCTAAAATAAAGGTAAAAACCAATAAAAAACTAAAAAAAAAAAGGAAAAAACTAATAAATGACGACACTCAAAGAGAAAGCGACCAGGACAAAAAACTAAAAAAAAAGGCAAAAACTACAAAAAAACTAAAAACTAATAAAAAAAATAAAAAAGCTAAAAAACTAAAAAAACTAAAAAAAGGTAAAAAACTAAAAAAACTAAAAACTAAAAAAAAACTAAAAAAGGTAAAAACTAAAAGAACTAAAAAAGAAAAAAATAAATGACGACACTCAAAGAGAAAGCGACCAGGACAAAAGGAATGTTCGATTAGCAATCAACAAAGCACCGGGACACAGGGAGTATAAATGACGACCAGGACACAAGTAAAAAAAAAAATTAACAAAACTAAAAAGAAGGTAAAAACTACAAAAAAACTAAAAAGAAAAAAAAACTAAAAACTAATAAAAAAACTAAAAAATCTAAAAATCTAAATAAACTAAAAAAGAAAAAAAAAGGAAAAAAATAAAGGAGAAAAACAAAACTAAAAAACGAATGTATATACAGACCGGTACACCGGGATACAAATGACGACCGGGACACAGGGAATATAAATAACGACCGGGACACAGGGACACAACTACAACGGGGACACCGGGGGAAACAGGGGGATATAAATGACGACCGGGACAAAAAAACTAAAAAGAAATAAAAACTAAAAACTAATAAAAAAAACTAAAAAATCTAAAAATCTAAATAAGCTAAAAAAGAAAAAAAAAGGAAAAAAATAAAGGAGAAAAACAAAACTAAAAAACGAATGTATATACAGACCGGGACACCGGGATACAAATGATGACCGGGACCCGGGACACAGGGAATATAAATGACGACCGGGACACAGGGACACAACTACAACGGGGACACCGGGGGAAACAGGGGGATAACCTGACAATCTATTTATATGCAAAGACAATGGGACAGCAAAGAATGTTGTATATTCGCAAGTTTTACGTAGTTAAAACCATATATATATATATATATCTATATTCACAGGTGGGACATAGGGACACAACTACAATGGCGCGTAACTATTATGGCGCGTAACGACTTACGCGCGCGGGGGGGCTTGGGGGGGGCGCGAAGCGCCCCCACCAACTAGGTGTTGGGGTGGCGCGAAGCGCCACCCCAACAGCTAGTATATATATATATATATATATGTATATATATATATATATATATATATATATATATATATATATATATATATATATATATATATATATATATATATATATATATATATTTCCTTCTTCGCTTTATAATCCATGGGAGGTTGAAACAACTACCCTTGAATTACTGTTTAGTACACTTGGAGGCATTGCCTAAAGATTTTGTTTTCACTTTGTTTGGTTTTCGGTTCATCTTGCGATCATTCTCCACTGTTAACAGTGAATTGCAAATTTTTTCTCAATAAATATCTTAGCTTATTCAAAGAAATTCCAAGTTCCACATATTCAAGAGTAATATTTCTTTTCCAATCGTTTGGTTCGTGAAACAACAAGACCACGCCTTCCTCTCCTTTGAAAAGCCAATAGCATTGCCATTATCAGCAAACAGGTAATCATAGAAAACATGGAGGATTGTTAAGTTTTATATAAATGGGTCAGAATTAATAAATCAATAGATTAACATTAATTGAAAATAATCTTTCAAACATTGTCAACGAATATAAAATACGCAAACGTAATTTCCGCTGAATCAGACCATAGACAGCTGACGCAATATAAATAACAATTCATGACCAAAACTTTGATTTAGGTAGAAAAAGCAAAACAAAAGCGTTTAAAAAGGCGGTATCTAGCCATTTGATAGATCTTTTGAATTAATACATTATGTAGTAAGATCATTTAAGATTAATCTAACTTAAACCCTGTTTTTTTTCGTTATTTTGTTTTGATTTTGGACAGCTTGGAATCTAAATAGTTGTTTCTGAAATATGCGTTTGTGCATTAGAATTTTATAGTCTACGTAATGCAGAATTTTACTTCCGATTCAGATTTGGATTAAATATAAAAAAAGTTTTTTTTTTTTAAACTGTAACTAAGGAGCGAAATTAAAACTTAAGGCAGACAGAGATTACTCCATATATCAAGGGGTTGTCCCCCCTACACCGCCTCGCTCTTTACGCTAAAGTTTTACTCTGTCACAACTTTACATTTTAAAACAATAAAAAAAAACTTTAGCATAAAGAGCGAGCCGCTATTTTTTTACACCTTACTCTTTACGCCACAGTTTTTAGTACTTTTAAACGAGCTGTTTACTCAAATTAAACGTCGTTTGTGATTCAGGAGTCATTCTTAATGATTTGGGACAAAATTCGAACTTTAGTATAAAGAGTGAGGCATTGGTGAGAGGGCGACCCCTCATATACGTAATAAATTCTGTTTGTTTTAACTTTTAATGCTGTTACTTACTTTCAGTTGGAAAAACTGTTTTTTTTTTTATTTAGTACAGTAAGCATCCAAACCATTTAAGAAGAATTTCAGCTTTGGCAGAAAGCCTTCTGTACTATTACTAGTTCTACCACCAATGTTTCAATCATGCTAACTACTACCAAAGTATTCCAATTTACCCCTTAACGCTATCACTACTATGCCCGCTAACAATATTCTAACCAATGCTGCTATATTCAGACTACTACTACCACTAATACTACCCCTACCACTCTTACCACAAACAATCCCAGCACCACTTTCTACGCTAGTAGGACCACTAACGCTACCTTTACTTCCAATTTGCCATTTTCAGGACACTAATACTCATACGAACAAGTACTCCAGCCAATGCTACTCCTACCAAGATTAGTCCTACCCCAAATTTTACTTACCCTGAATACTTACTTACCTGAATACATTTAAAAAAACAAGTTTTTTTAAATGAAAGTAAGGAGCGACATTAAAACTTAAAACGAACAAAAATTACTCCGTATATGAAAGGGGCTTTTCCTCCTCAACACTCCGCTCTTTACGCTAAGGTTTGACTCTTTCTCTTAATTCTACATTTTAAAACGGTAAAAAACTTTAGCGTAAAGAGCGGGGCGTTGAGGAGGAAAAGCCCCTTTCATATACGGAGTAATTTTTGTTCGTTTTAAGTTTTAATGTCGCTCCTTACTTTCATTTAAAAAACTTGTTTTTTTTTGTTGAATTTCTGGACGTTTTTTAATTAATGCATTTGTTTTATCTTGGCTCTCAACGCATAAATAATTAAAACGATATTTGCATATTAATTTTTTGGGGGGGCTAAATGGCTTTTTCATAGTTTTAATCGGAAGATTTTTTAAAAAAGGAGCGAGAGAGGAGGTCTAGTTGCATAACTTTAAAACTATAACTTTTAATTTTTTACGAATGTTTTCATAAGTAAAAAATATACGTAACTTACAAATTAACTTACGTAGCGAACTTCTATATTTGTATGTTTTTATTGCGTATATGAGGGGGTTCACCCCTCGTCGATACCTCGCTCTTTACACTAAAGCTTAAATCTTATCACAATTTCTTAAGAATGACCCCTGGATCGTAAAGGCCGTAGAATAAATAGTTGAAATTACTAAAAATATACTGTAGCGTAAAGAGCGAGCTTTACGAGGAGGTAAGCCTCTCATATGCGTAATAATTTCTGTTCTTTTTGAGTTTTAATGCTGCTCCTCACTTTCAGTAGGAAAAACTTTTCATATTAATTTCTCATTGTTTTTTTTTTTTAAATAATGCTAGAAAATCCTGCGCCCCCTCCATTGAAAGTCTCTTCCCCAGTAAAACGTTCCTCAATTGAAAGATCCTCCCACGCAATCCTCCTTCAACTCTCCTCCCCCCCAAACCAAAAAAATTCCCCTGAAAACGTCCGTACACTTCCCAGTAACCATTACTATATGTAAACACATATCAAAGTTTGTAACTTGCAGCCCTTCCCACGGTGACTGCGGGGGAGTAAGTCGTCCACAAAGACATAGTTTTTAGGTTATTCGACAATGGTGAATAAAATGGCTATCTCAGAATTTTGATCCGATGACTTTGGGAGAAATGAGCGTGGGAGGGGGCCTAGGTGCCCTCCAATTTTTGGTCACTCAAAAAGAGCACTAGAACTTTCAATTTCCGTTAGAATGAGCCCTTTTGCGAAATTCTAGGACCACTGAGTCTATACGATCACCCTGGGAAAAAAAAAAAAAAAACAAATAAACACGCATCCGTGATTTGTCTTCTGGCAAAAAATGCTAAATTCCACATTTTTTTTATATAGGGGCTTGAAACTTCTACAGTAAGGTTCTCTGATACGCTGAATCTGATGGTGTGATTTTCGTTAAGATCGTATGATTTTTATTTCCCCCTATTTTCTAAAATGAGGCAAATCTTCTCAGGCTCGTAACTTTTGACAGGTAAAACTAATCTTGATGAAACTTATATATTTAAAATCAGCATTAAAATGCAATTCTTTTGATGTAACTATTGGCATAAAAATTCAATTTTTTAAGCGTTTTGGTTACTATTGAGCCGGGTCGCTCCTTACTACAGTTCGTTACCACGAACTGTTTGACAACAAATTAATTTGCATTTCACTGAAAACAATCCTTATTTCAAACTGTGTGTTCTTATTTCGCATAATTTCTAAAGAAAGAAAAAAAATCACCATGATAACCAAGATTGAAAAACAAAAAAAGAAATGTAGACTAACAATCTAATAAATATAATAGTCTAATATAGATTAACAGTCTATATATATACAATTATATATAATGAAAAGAGAAATCACCAATGCTAGAGCACAAAAAAAAAAAAAAAAAAAAAAAAAAAAAAAGAGGAGACAGAAGGAGAAAAGGAAGATTGTTTTCCTAAATTAGTGATTAATATAGACCAGCACTTGAATGAGGCCTTAACCCTACTCATCCATACAATCACATAGGTCAAACAGCATAGCCACACACAATCAACCATAAAGAATAATCCATGGACAGGCAGTCATGTCGTCAATAAGTATAAGTCGTCATTTACCAAACAATAGAAAAAATAATATAGACAAATAATTCAGAGGCAACACCCAACATAAGGGCTCATCAGGAGAATACACTGGCCTATATAGGGTTTCGCCACTCTAAATTCTCTACCCAGCACAGTGTTGTGGCTACCACAGAATATCCATGGCATCCCCGCGTCAGGTATCACCCCCAAAATACATACCTATGAAAAAAAAAACAGCAAATGTAAAACAACCAAGTAAAACCAAAAACAAGCTTATCCTGTTAATATATCCCTCCTTTTAGCAACAATAGGTAAACTAAATATTATAAATTTTACCAAATCACAAATATTAACACATTGCAAAAAACCTGAATGAACTAAACAATTATATAATTCATCTTTACCATGTGGCTAATTTTTTAGAAAATCCGTAATGGATAGTTATGGTAGTTTTAGGCTTAAAAAGCTATTTGACTTTATTTCCGCTTATTTAGTCTATTGTAGCTCTTTGCTTTTCTTTGAGAAACTACTTTTGTGGAAAAAGTACTTTAAAATTAACTTCTTTTCTTTTTTAACTGAAATAGTCTTTTTCATTGGTTAAGAAAAGAATTTTGGGCAAATAAAAACATTCCAAAGTACATTAAATGGGCAATGAAAACTAGAGAATTGTCTTATAGAGTAGGAGAGGGGGCGACTTCTTATAATATTGTTGTAAGTATATAAGTTGTATTTTTCTTGTTGCTTACGTTTTATTCTATTTTGCATGCGTTGTTGAATTGTTGTTTGGGGTAGATTTTTGTGTGTGTGTTGCCAGGGCCCTTTGGCATGTTTTGAAATAAAAATATATCGTTTTATGTTTGTTCTGAGAGCAGTGGCTCGATACAATCACCTCTGAGGCAAAAAAGGATAAAAGACGAAATATTAGTGGTGTCCGTTCAAAAAAGTGAATTTCCTTTTTATTCAAGGAGGAACGCCGTAATTTTACCTCTAAGGGTTTTTAACATGACGATGTGTCCTTTTTTTCATTTCGATCAACCACAAATTTTGAGGAGTTTCAAAATTATTTTCAGTGTCGCCAAAATTTCTATTTCACAATAAACTTCTACTATTAATTTAAATCTATAAAATAGTCATCATTCTTGAATCGCCTTTAAAGGAAAATAGACATTTTTTAAAACATATTTTAAATTTTCAGTGGCTACGGGCTGTGGGTATCTCTTTACTAGGCTGCAGCTATTGCTAAGTCCGTGGTGTTACCTTCCACTGTTACGTTTTCTGTTAAATCTTCTTTGCAAAAATATCTACAAATTTCAAGTTTTGTTTTAGGGTCACATAGAACAGCAGCCAATAATGTTGTAGTAGCTTCGGCTAATCCGCAGCAGCAGCAGCAGCAACAACAACAACTGCCAAATAACAATAATCTAAACCAGTTCCCAATCATCATTCTGAATTTGGTCCCGGAGCCAACTACTGCAGCACCAGATGAAACCAACACGAATCAAGGAGTCGGCAGCGGCAGCAGATAGTGAAAGAAGGAATGGCCAACAAGACCTTGAAAAAAAAAACCTGTAAAGTCTGTTTGTCTTTGTGTGTGACGGAGAGAGAGAGAGAGAGAGAGAGAGAGAGAGAGAGAGAGAGAGAGAGAGAGAGAGAGAGAGAGAAGGAGGGGGAGAAAGGGGGGGGAGAAAGGGATAAGCAAAATAAGCTTAATTAAACTAGTGTTTTAGTTTTTTTTGCAAATTCTGATCAATACTTATATACTTATTTTACACTTAAATAAAACTTTGAAGGATTCTGACTATTACATTCATGTTGAGCAAAATAGTAGCAAATTGATTTAATAGAAAACTGAAAGTGTTGAATACACCGCCGTTTTCTATATTAGCCCATAATAAATATACTGCTATATTTTGTACTTTCTTCAACAAAAATTAAACAAAAAGTTTTTTTTTCACCTAGAAGTACTGAGTGGCATCAAAACTAAAAGAAATAATCCTATTAATTAGGGGTTCGCAGCTACCTCAGCCCCCCCCCCTCTTTACACAAGAGTAGCACTAATATTACTTTAGCATAGCTGCTAAAGTAGAATATATTTGTAAAATGGAACTGCTAAATTTTGTTAACTGTTTAACTGTTAAATGGGACTGTTTAATGGTATCGTTAAATTTTAGAGGAGTTTATTCATGTTTAGATTTAAAATTGGTACTCTATTGGATTGTTTTTCATTTTGTTTTGACAGAACTTCCGGTGAGTATGACACAAGGAATTTTAAGAAATTAAAGGAATTTTATATCTCTGAAATCGGGTAGAAAAATGTTTGAAATATGGAATGACCTACTAGACAAATTTGAATTATTAAAGGAAGTGAAGGAATTCCTTGCTTCACTAAAAGCTTTGTATTTGAGTAGCTGCCAAGAGTGATTGAAGAATGGTATGAGTAATTTAACTAGTGTGAGATTCAGGGTTATCGCCCCTAGTGATTTACCACTATTTCTAGTGATTTTTTGTGTTGCCTAGACAAAACAAAAACTAAATCAGCACCTAAATCACTATATTATTGAAGAAAATCACTAAATCAGCCTAAGATTTACTAAAATCTAGTGATTCTTTTACCAAGTGGAAACCCTGGTGACATTGTGAATGTTTCGATGTATTTAGTTGATTATAAGAGCAGCCTTCCAGTTTCTTTTTAAGCCTTTTATTGGTTGTTAGCAAGGTGTTCTATTGTTTATGCAAATAAAACTATATAAGCACTTAAATTATCGACGGGTATACATAAAAGTGTAAGCCTATTGTCACTCTACGCATCTGTTAGAGCATTCATGGCTAGTTATTCTGTTACAAGAATAACAGTGGTCAAATTTGGATCTGAAGCATGGGCGCTCCGGAAAGCGGATGAAGATCTATCAAATATTTTCCAGAGAAATTGCCTACGGATTGTTCTGGGTACTCGGCTAACTGACCGTATTTGAAACAGTAGGCTGTGCAAAAATGTCGTTCAATCCCATTTTCTAGGGCTATAGTGAAAGAAAGGCTGAGGTGGCTAGGGTACGTTCTGCGGATGAAGAATGACCGATTGCCGAAGATTGTCCTTTTCGGTTAACCGTTTAGGACTAAAAGGAAAGCAGGTTGTCATCGTCTGGGTTGGGAGGATGTCATAAAGAAAGATTGAAAGGAAATGGGAACTTCCTGGGAGCGTGTAAAGAGGGAGGCTTTGGATAGCTTGGGATGGAGGAGGAGCGTGCGTAGCTGTGTTGACTTCAGGCGGCTTGCAGTGAGTTGTTAGTAGTGATATTATTTACAATTTGTTATTTAGTCTTTCCTGTATCTTCTGTTAAGTAATAAACTGTACTGCAAAATTATGAAACTGCTGATGATAATGAGGAAAAAGATAAGGACTAATCCCTATTATACTGTTGTTCAGGCAAACCAGAATAAGTATCAACAGCAAATTTGGACTAGAAAACGCTTTGATTAAATTATTTTCACTTTTTACTGTAAGAGTGGGTCGAACCTTACTAAGTTATATTCACTTCGATTTGATCAATAAAACAAAAGGTGGAATAAGTGCTGTTTTTCTTTTTATCGCGGTGTAATTAAAGGAATACAGTACCAAAAATGAATGTTCTACTTTTGATAGACGTGGTGATTTAAACTAACATTGTTTATCATAGTTTGATACAAGGAAAACTTAAAATATGGCACAAACCGTTACTCATCATTAATCCCAAGCAAATAGGTTTTCGTATTCCATAAGTTATAGAGTCTGAGTGTAATGTACATCTGCGACTTAAATACCCAGTTAACATTTTTTAATTGCATACCGTGAGACGGCTTGTCAAAAAAGCAAAATATGAACAGATGCAATTGTTTTGTTTCCTTTTAAGCTGTTTGCACGTAAAGAGATAATAATACAAATATTATCAGATTTAATCTTTACTAAGGTTTTATACATGGATTGTCCATACAGGTGTGTGTACAGAGATCTATTCAAGGGACGGGTCACTAAAACAGACAGTGACGAATTACAAGTTATATGGGCCCTAGTAAAAATCTCGACATTTATTGGGAAAGCAATGACATGTCCAAAGCCATGGACCAAGTAAGGACAAATTCTGTATCCAGGATTTTTTTTTTTTGGGGGGGGTGGGCAATTTTTTTCGGGGAGGAGGGATGCAGAAAAACTTTAGAAAACGAAACAATTGTTTTTAATATTTATTTTTTATTTTTTTTTTATGATTCGAAGCAAAGGAGAGGGGGCGGGGTAAAACCTATGACCCTCTGGATACAGCCTTGGTCAGGAAGTAACGTTTTCATCTTATTTGGCAAATTGTAGGGTGTCAAACTGCTCGATTTATGAATGCAGCGCTGAGGTCTCCGGCTATTGCTTTCCACATACGATCTTCCTGACTTTATGATTCGGCTTAAGGTTGGCTGCCAACCTCTTCTGTCTTGTGAATTTGAAGTGGAGGTCTCTGAGTACACAGAGACCTCTGGTCTACTTCTGTGTTGAGTCAGGCCTTTACTTGACCTCTCTGCTCTTTCTTCCAGTGGAGTGACGCGTTTGCAATATAGCAGTCGTGTAGTTAGGGCATTATTTAGCTCCCAACAGACGTGGTCTTGCAGAACGAGATGGTATTTTGTAAGAAATTTCAGAAAGAGTAATTGTATACCTTCCATCACTTTAGTTGTAAAACTTTTTGACAAAGGATGTGCTGAGATAGACTTAAAGAGGCCAAAATTTAATAAGAAATTTCTAGAGTTTCTCCCACCGGTAAAATCTCTGGAGTATGATTATGATAATTTAGTTTATGAAATATGAACTATAATATATTTCACAGATGCACTGAACAATATTGCGTTCCAAACATTGTTTGGTGTAGGTACTTTGAGAATGTGAATATAGGTTAAGCTCTCGTCCCTTAAAGATCAAAACCTATTCTCACATTTCAAGCAATTTCGACATACTCAAAATATTTATTGTAAAAGCAAGCATTGAGCAATTTGAATCTGAAGTTTCTAGATCTAATCGATATTGATGGCCGACAATCTATTTTACCTAAGTCTAAATTGAAAAGGAGATCTCTGATCAATTTCATCTTTTCCAAACGCGTCTCATTAGCTCTTCCAGAAATTGACCCAAAACTCTACAATTCAGCGTGCTGGTCTGTAAACGAGCGTGTTCAAACCTTCAACTTTGTTCAATATTTTAATTTTACAGTCAATTCTATGTACTTCATTATCTCGTTGCTGTCTAAAGGTCGCATCAAAATTTTCAAAATTCTAAAATAACAGCCAAATATAGTTTAATGAGCCGCATTTATAGGGAGGGTCAGAGGGCAATGTATGTTCAATCACATCTCAATCCTACGTATCTACATCTTTGCCGACCCGCTCTTTGAGAAGAACATCTTAGCAACCGGTTTTTGACAATCACCTCTGACGTCTGAAAATAGCAAACAGTTCGTGGTAACGAACTGTAGTAAAGAGCGACCCGGCTCAATAGTAATCAAATCTCTAAAAAGTGGAATTTTGATACCAATAGCTACATCAAAAGAATCACATTTTAATGCTGATTTTAAATATATAAGTTTCATCAAATTCAGTCTTACCCATCAAAAGTTAAGAGCCTGAAAAAATTTGCATTATTTTAGAAAATAGGGGGAAACACCCCCTAAAAGTAATAGAATCTTAACGAAAATCCATCAGATTCAGCGTATCAGTTTACTGTAGAATTTTCAAACTCCAATATACAAAAATGTGGAATTTTGTATTTTTTGCCAGAAGGCAGATCACGGATGCGTGTTTATTTGTTTGTTTGTTTTTTTGTTTTTTTCCCCAGGGGTGATCTTATCGACCCAGTGGTCCTAGAATGTTGCGAGAGGGCTCATTCTAACGAAGATGAAAAGTTCTAGTGCCCTTTTTAAGTGACCAAAAAAATTGGAGGGCACCTAGGCCCCCTCCCACGCTAATTATTTTCCCAAAGTCAACGGATCAAAATTCTGAGATAGTCATTTTATTCAGCGTAGTTGAAAAACCGTATAACTATGTCTTTGCGGACGACTTACTCCCCCACAGTCCCCGTGGGAGGGGCTACAAGTTACAAAACTTTGACCAGTGCTTACATATTGTAATGAGTATTGGGAAGTGTACAGACGTTTTCAGGGGGATTTTGTGGTTGGGGGGAGGGGTTGAGAAGAGAGGGATATGTTGGGGGAACTTTCCATCGAGGAATTTGTTATGGGGGAAGAAAATTTCCATGAAGGAAGCGGAGAATTTTCTAGCATTATTTAAAAAATACAATGAAAAAACAAACCTGAAAAAGTTTTTTTTCAAATGGAAGTCAGGAGCAGCATCAAAACTTAAAACGGACAGAAATTATTACACATATGAGGGGCTCACCTCCTCATAATGCCTCGCTCTTTACGCTAACCCTTTACGCTGCACAGAACATATTAAATACTTAACCTAACCTAACATAACTCAGCCCCTAACAACCTATACATACTTCATATTTAATTCAAATATACATACATCGTAGTTCTTCTCACTCAAAATAAGCAAATCATAACCGATCCCGGAGAAGATATCGTTTTCTGTTAGAACTTCCACACCGTAATTCTTGAGTGTGTTTCGTTTAACAGACAAGTACCGAGTCTTCTGTTAGTCTCAACTCAACACTGAACCTGAAGGTACGTTTAAAGATTATCTCAGAAGAAAGGGTGTTTGGACTTAAGCACAAACACACATTTAATTTAGTTGGAGAGGAGGACAGAAAATATTACTTAAACGAACAATATAGGAGCTTATAGATGAAATCCTAAACTGCATAATATTAAGGTGCTCCCATATGTAATAATATAGGAGCTTATAGATGAAATACTAAACTGTGTAATATTAAGGGGAGAGGAACATAACTCCTTCCATTTAGCATACCTCCCCTGTAATAAAAACAGGAGGAAAGACTATCCCTTATATTTATCGACTGAAACTCTAATAAATTTGACCTTAACACAATATTTTATTCAAAAGAACTTTCTTTATATGATGATATGTAGCGGTCAAAGCTTAGAGCAACGCACCAAAGGTTATCATTATAAGAATATTCGCATATCTTTCAAAAAAACCGGGAAGGGGCAGTTCTGGAGAGGTATTTCAATTCTGATGAAAATACTTTATTAAATTTACCAAGGCTGAGAGTCCTTATCAAAGGGAAGCTTTTTAAGGTGAGAAAAAAAGAAGGTAAAGAAGAAAAAACAATGATACTTCCAGCCACTAAAAGGGAAAAAAAGAGCAACTATGTGGGTTGAGACTCAGTGCATCGAAACAGAAAAAACCTATAAAAAACAACCTCTTAAATAAAAGAAGACCCTCTCTGAGCGAAGGGGAAATGGTAACTAAATGAAAAGTCTGACATTGAATGACAAGATGCTAAATATGAGTTCACTTTTTTTAAAGCTAATCACTTACAAGTCTGGTATTATCAGACATTTTACTGGGTTGCGAAATGTTATAATAGAAAAGAGAAAAATCTGCATTAATAAGTTTATTCTAGATGAGCCTAACTATGATTTGGCATGCTAAGGCATTAACTATGTTTTGATCTTGCAAAGCCATGTTGAACTTATCCATTTCATGCCTTATTTAGGTTTTTTGTGTCCACGAAATTTCAATCCCAATATAGCATTCCCAGAGTAATGTCAAATAGGGATTAGTCCATCTTAAGCTGTTATGTAATCAAAATCTAAAAAATTTATTCTGGTATTTTAAACGGAAAATCTGAGTGCCCAGAACCCCTATCACTAACTACATTAAATAATTTCAGTAAGAATTATTCGAGTTTCTATTCTTCTACAGTTTCCTTGTGACAGTGAATTTCTGGCATTATCCAGTAGTTCAATTCAAATTGTTTGAAACGTTAAAATCTTCCCTGCGCTAGAAAAGAAACTTGGAGCAATTCTTTGTTTAAGAAGAGAATCCGAAACTTCCTACGAGTCTATTTTCGCGCAGGGAAAGAGCTGTCCAAGGTTCTTTCCCTTAACTCTGTTTCTTTATCTTCTCTTTCTATGAAACTGTCCAGTATCTTTGTAGAAATTGTTTTCAATTTAAAATAGTTGCTGCAATACCAAGGATAATTCAAATATTCAATAGCAATAGATGGGCTTATAGATAACATTCTGGATACATTTCATCTGTCTTCTGGAATGATAAGGAAATAGTAAGTTCTTTTCATATAAATTTTGAATTTGATGCTAGAACAGAGATAAAATTTAATATAAAAACTAGCTAAATAAAGAAGATTGCTTAAAAATATTGCTACTGGGATTTTGGTTAAATCCAAGATTAAATAGTGACTAGTCAAAGTCACCAACCATGGACCAACAGATGGATCGGGCAATCCTTTTTAGTCCAGGATCTGTTAACTTTGTCTACCCACCACAGATTCTTGGTCCAACTCCCACACAAGTAATAATTTCCCCATAAATTTGAGATCTGATGCTAGAATATTGATAAATTTAATGGGAAAACTAGCTAAATAAAGAAGTATAATAAAGAGGTTTACTAGCTAAATAAAGAAACAAGCAAAAGTTACCCAAAATACAAGAAGTGCTGCAGTTTAGAAACTTATTAGAATGAATAAAATGACTTTATCATATATTTATTAACTTATTGACATGCCAAAAAAAGAATTTCTGTATTTGACTTTTTAAATCTTATATGGAATTAAAAAGACAAGTTTTTTCAACCGAAAATAAGAAGCAACATTAAGAATTCAAACGAACAGAAATTATTACGTATATAAAGGGGTTGCCTCCTCCTCAACACTTCGCTCTTTACGCTGAAGTTTCTTAGTACTTAAAAAAAAGTTTTTATTGTTCTAATTAAACAACCCTTGTGTTTCAGGAGTCGTTCTTAAAGAATTGGAATATAATTCAAACTTTAACGTAAAAAGCGAGGTGTTGAGAAGGAGGCAACCCCCTTCATATACATAATAATTTATGTTCGTTTAAAGTTTTAATGCTGCTCCTTATTTTCAGTTGAAACAATTTTTTTTATAATTTCTGATCGTTTTTTAAATTATCCCAGGATATCTGGCCCCACCTCCACGGAGAAATACCCTCCCCACAAAAATATCCTCTAGACAATTTAATCCCGGTGAAACTTTACCCAGGACAATCACACCTAGCAACTCAGCGTACAAGGGCCTAATTTGCTATGGGGCAGGGGGCAACTGCCCCCTTCCAAACCTCAGTTTACACCCCCCCCGACCCCAATTTCTCCCCCAGCTTAAATTTAGTTTCTTCCAAAATCTTTTCAAAACTAAGATAAACCTGGATAATTCAAGTATCTACAGAAACCTATGAGTTTTTTTATATATATATATATATATATATATATATATATATATATATATATATATATATATATATATATATATATATATATATATATATATATATATACCTTTATATTATTATAAAGTACCCTTATAATACTTTTATGGTACTAAATAGTATCTTTATGGTACCAAATGGCTTATTTATTATTTTTTACTGTCATTTTCGCTTGATTTAGGAAAATTGGCCCCAACTTTGCCCACCCCCCGGATTTTGACGAAACTATGCCACTGTCCACGCGTAAAATTGAGAAAGAAAAGAGAAAGTAAAACATATAAAAAGAATTCTGTATTGCAATTCTTGCAAATTTCCCCAGTGCACAGTTTCCCCTGACAAGTTCACCCTCTGGAAGCTTCTCTCCCCATAGAAAATTCCCCCTCGGGAAACCCCCAGCAGAAAATTTCTCCTCCCCTCAAGTCAAAATATATGCATGCTTTTGAATAATAATTACTATGCGCAAGCAATGTCAGATTTTATAACTTGAAGAATAATGACGAAGACCACACTGCCTTTCCATAATACAAATACAGAAGAGAGAACAATGAGGACTCTTTTATTCCCAAGACAGTGAATGAACAAAACCTATTTGAATATTTCGGCCCTATATCCAAGGGCCATCTTCAGCAAAGGAAATAATAAACAATGAAACACTTACAATAAAAGTTCTTAGTTAAAAATCAATTTTTTTGTTAAAACAGCCTAGGCATCATTACTTCTTAACGAAAAGTTCAGCCAAATACCATGTAGTTGTGGAAATTATTAAATTGGTCGAACCCACCGAAATTTAGAAACGAGATTACAGCAACACTAAGAAAGTATTGAAAAAGCAATATTCAGCATTGATTCAGCTTTAAGCAATCATATTTTCGAAAATCCAAACCATTATGTTCTATTTGACGAAACAGTTCTAATTAGCAATGACCTAGGAATCAAACACACTGTCCGCGAGGCAATCGAAATCAAACGAAACTTAAATAATAATACATCCCTAAATAGAGATTTCGGTGAGTACACACTCAACCCTATGTACACAAAATTAATTGTAGAAAATAATCTAATTCAAAATAAAACAAATATAGTAACCAATAAAAACCAGCTCAATCCCAAAAGAACTACAAGACTAGCTGCAGAGAAGGCAAGCATCGGAATAAGAAATTATTCCAATTTTTAATAAATACAGTTAGTGAAATGAATGAAGCTTTTTAGCCTGTAAAATGTTAGCTTTTATATCACAGTCTTGGTTGAACTTCTCGTTAAGAAGTAATTATGCCTTAGCTATTTTAAGAAAATAGTTTTTAACCAAGGACTTAGATATAGGACCGAAATATTCAAATAGGTTTTGTTCATTCACTGTCTTGGGAAAAAAGTCCTCATTATTCTCTCTTCTGTTTTTGTATGGCTTGAATACCTTGTGGGGGTCATGTTATATCCCAAGGCATAGTTATTCGGTCTTTCAACTATGATTCACAAAATGGCAAGCTTAAAATTTTGTCGGATGATTTTGGGAAAAAGGCTGGAGGGGGCCTAGTTGCCCCCGAATCTTTTTGTTGCCTAAAAGGGAACCCTTAACTTCCACTCGAATAAGCCCTCTCACGATATTCTAGGACTACTGGGTCGATACAATCACCCCTGGGGAAAGAACAACAACAAATCCGCGATCTTTCTTCTGGTAAAAAATAGAGAATTCCTCATTTTTGTAGATAGAAGCTTGAAACCTCTACAGTAGGCTTTTCTGCTACGTTGAATCTGATGGTATGATTTTCATTGAGATTCTATGACTTTAGGGGTAATTCCTCCTTTTTTGAAAATCAGACAAATATTTTCAGGCTCGTAGATGCTAATGGGCAAGATTAAACTTAATGAAGCTTATATATTTGAAATCAGCATAATAAGCCAATTCTTTTGATATATCTATTGGCATCAAATGCCGTTTTTAGAGTTTTGGTTACTATTGAGCCATGTTGCCCCTTATTTACAGTTCGTTATCACCAACTGTTAAAAAAAAATTGTCTTTTCATTTTGTAAAAAAATATATAAACCCCTAAAAACTGTATTTCTTTTTCTTCTGACGATTTAAAATTCTGGGGCATGTTTGGATTTTTATTCTGCGTCAAGTGGTACCATGAATACACACTCTCCTCTTCCTTTCTGTCAATTAACCTTCTTTGTAAGAAGAGGATGATACTACGAGTTGTGTTCCACGTCTTTCTTTTAGCTCGAATGCTACCAAAACTTTTGTATTCCAGTCTGCGTCAAGTGGAATATACCTCCTAATTATAGATTTACTCTAGTACGCTCCAAACGTCTGAATAATTTCATCGAAGTTGTAAACAGGATATGCGGAATTTTACCCAAAGGGAAACACAATTTCTTGACATATTTAGGTCCTAAAGTGTTGCCACAGTACAATGGTTATCCCACTCTCATTTTCTAAGGGAGGATTTAACCACCGTAGCCGAGTGGATGAGATAATGGTCTTCCAATCGTATTTCCTTCGGGACACAGGTTCCAGTCCCAGTGTCACCAACGTGGAGTGGGGCCCAGAGTCCCAGAGTCCTGTAGTGGAGTGGGTCAGTGGTGTGACTCTATAAGCTTAACCGCTTTATGTGGAGGCAATGAGCTTTTGAAGGCTGAGGATCGACCCAGTTGTGTCTTCACCACTAAATACAGTTTAGTTCGTAAAGACAAATCAAACGGCTCGTGGTAATGAGCTTTTAGGAGAGAACGACTTGTGCTAACAGTAACAGAAACTCTTAAAAAAGATTTTGTGGAACAGCGTGCTTTTTGAAAAAATGTACTTTTTATGGCAGTTATACTGATGTAAAATTCATTAGATTCAAAGCTAACAACCAAAAGTTACCAGCTAGAAAATCTTGCCACATTTTCGAGAAAACGATAAAGCATCTCACAAAAAGAAGAGCAATATTGATGAAAATGACACCGTCTGATTTTATATTTTAAAGAGCCCTATTGCTTAGGTTTCAAGCACCTATCTACAAATGTGTAATTTTTATTTTTTTTTAAAAAATGATAAAGGATGCATGTTTAATTGTTTATTTTTTCACGGTTGATTATGTTGAGTCGCTCGTCCGAAAAAAACGGAAGAAGACTGAATAGAACAGAGATTTCAAGTTTTGCGGCATGAAACACAAATTTGGCCACACAGAGGGAGAAAAGGCTGTTGATTGATATTTCAGAGATGTTCAGTCAATTGAAGACTATCGAATTTATAATTCATAGGTTAATTCATTTTAGGCTACATGAAACTACGTAAAATGGTATATAATTGCAAATCAGCTGTTGTGGAGGAGGACCAATTGATCTTTGTGGAGAGGGGGGGAGGGCAGAAGCTTCAAGATACACGTTTCATGACTAGATTTTCAAACTTTCCGTGGTAATATCTGAGAATGAATACATAAGCAAAAATACAACTGTTGATGCTAGTCTTTTTTATTTGTTCCTTTAGCTTATGTATCTGTCACAGATATTGTAAAAATACTCATCTTATTTTACCATCCTTTGTAAGGATTGACGCTTAAGTATTTTAAGAACAATTTTTGGGAGGATTTGAGCAGCATAGAGGGCAATACTCCAGGGCTAAAAGCCTGTGGCTCTAAGCAATGTACCCAAAACCTCATTACATATACATTAAACCTCATTTACATACTTAGATGAGCACATATTCAGTCATGACAAAAATATCATAAATTTTGTATTTGGATTGAATGAAACTGGTCTTACGAAACGCGCCTGGGTAAAGTAAATCGAACGCATTATCTAATATGAGCATAATTTTAATGAATTAAAAAGTGACAAATCTGCTACCTTTTTTTTTCATATGACATGCGCTTGGGTAATGTAAACCAGCGAATTTATGTCACCAATGAATCACTTGTTATCGCAATTTTTTTAGAGATAACATATGGTCATCCTTATCCCAGACTCAAAGGGGCCCCCAATACCCTCACCAAACTTCCTCCCCCCTTTTTTCGGGACTTGGAACTTTTTTGGGCTCAGAATTTTTCGGTTTAAAATTTCTTGGACTAAGAATGTTCTTTGGACTTAGAATTTTCGGGAGTTACAATTTCTTGGACTGGTGAACATATTTTTTCCTGATTTTTTTTATGCGGCTACCCCCGAGGTACTCTTTGGCTGGTCATTTACACCTAGTTTATTGTATATGTTCAATAAATACTTTTTTTACATTGGAAGGATAAACACTTGCATCATATTTTTGAAAAAGTGAATATGATACATTCCAAAAAAGCATGTGCAAATCGTGAAGTTATTGTTGCGTTGAATACTTACAAACATAAATATTTGAATTATGAAACTTGTGCTAGTTTTAACACTATTGGAAATGTATGTGTGCACTGTGTTTAACAGTGAGCGATTAGATTCCTTTGGACCACCAAAGAAAAATCAACGTTGCTGATGGTGGATATACGAGAGTAAAATTTCAAGAGATGAAAATAGTCAAAGTGAATGCAAACATAAAATAATAGTCCACAATAAGGGGAAACTTCTTGCTAGTATTTGTGGTACCACGTTACCTCTTGATAGCACGTTACCATTCAAATGAAAGCAAAGAAAAAAAAGAAAGGCCTACTGTTGCACCAATATCATAAGCCACATATTTTCTAAATACCAAAACTGTGCTTGTGTAAAGGAATGTAGTGATAGACATTGAAATCAAAAGCAAAACAATAAAGAAATTGGCAGATAATATCTCTAAGGAATTTAAATACGAATCGAAGAAAAAAAGCACATGTTAAAGTTATTAGCACCATTGACCGTACACCACAAATATAGTCAAGGAACCAAATAATAACAATGTCAAAACGTAAATTGAGCCTGTATGTGACACCACAGGAGAAACTGTGAGTGACTCAAAATAGATTGATGATTATTCCACTAGCTACAAACTAAGAGGACAGACTAGCTACACTATCAAGAGAAAACATGATGAAATATTATATCGAACAAATTCAAAATATCAGAAATTCAGAAACACAAACACACAAGGACAGACACGAGAATAAGCAAACCTCCAATCAACCACAGAGATTGAGAGAGAGAGAGAGAGAGAGAGAAAGAAAAGGAAAGTAAAAGAGAGAGAGAGAAAAATACAAACACTCAGAGTCGGACACACAAGCACACAAAGAAAGACACAAATACAAGCAAACACCCGCTCATAGACACAAGTACAGAGAGAGAGAGAGAGAGAGAGAGAAGCAGCTGACCAGACATGCAGGTAGAGAAGAGAGAGAGAAAGAAAACACATAGTCAAAAATACTTTCAGCAAACTGTCCAGCAAAATGAATATTTTTTGGAAGGTTGTCGTTGGACAATAGGCTATTAGATCAAGGATTTGTATTGCAACTGACCTGTTTTGGAGAAATGTTTGATTTAACATGATAGACACAAACTTGATTCAGGGAAAGTATTCCGAGAAACCCCCATTGATTTTGAATATTAAAGAGATTTTTAACGGGTTTATATTAGAACTAATAGTGTCCATGTCCAAAAATTCCTGTTCTTGCATCTCCTGTTCTTCAAGATGAGTTTTTTCATTGGTGTTGTTGGATTCTTCGACTGTATCTGTTGATAAATTGTCGATGGTATTAATAATGTTTGATGACGTTTTGTTTTTTATCGATTCGTCTTTTATACTCCTTGGTGATATTATCTGCCAATGTCCTTTTTATTTTGCCTGGGATTCGTAAATTATTTTTACACAGTTAGCAGTTCCGGCACTTAGACAAGATATGGTTTACTATATTTGTAGCGGAGTATGCCTGTCTTCTCTTGACCTTCCGTTAATGCTAATACCCGAAAGCTGCTTATAGGGTTTATCACTGGGTTAGGTGTTACCACAAGAGCTAGCAAGAAGATGCGCCATCAACTATTCATTCTTCCAGTGCACATCCATCCAGTGAACAATATTTTAATTATCTTTCCAATGCACAATTGCTATTGACAGAATTCCTGTGCCTGAATTCTGAGGAGGTGTTTGCTTGTTTTTCTGTCTGTCTTTATGTGTTTGTTTGTCTGACTAGTTATGTGTCTGAGTGTTTGTAGGTATTTTTGTCTCTCTCTCTCTTTCTCTCTCTCTCTCTCTCTCTCTCTCTCTCTCTCTCTCTCTCTCTCTCTCTCTCTCTCTCTCTCTCTCTCTGTATGCCTGTGTCTCTGAGTGACTGTTTACTTGTCTTACTATCTCTTTACCAATTTGTTTGAGCGGGTTTTTGCTTATATATATATATATATATATGTATATATATATATATATATATATATATATATATATATATATATATATATATATATATATATATGTATATATATATATATATATATATATATATATATATATATATATATATATATATATATATATATATATATATATCTCACTATGTGTCTGTGTGTATGACTGGCTGTTTGCTTGTCTCTCTCTCTCTATGCGTCTGTGTTTTCGACCGGATATTTGATGTTTTTATGTCGGTCTCTCTGTGTTTCTGTGTCTGGGTATGTGTGTTTGTTTGTATTATCTCTCTCTCTCGCTCTCTCTCTCTCTCTCTCTCTCTCTCTCTCTCTCTCTCTCTCTCTCTCTCTCTCTCTCTCTCTCTCTGTATGTCAGAGTGGCTGTCTGCTTGTCTCTCTCTGTGCCTCTGTGTCTGAGTGGGTGCTAGCTTATCTCCCTCTCTCTCTCTTTTTTGCCTGTGTGTCTGAATCGATGTTTACTTGTGTTTCTCATTGCCCCTATGTGTCTGAGCGGGTGTTTGCGTGTACCCGTGTCTGTCTTTGTGTGTTTTGTGTCTGACTCTGTGTGTTCGTATGTGTTTTCGTCTTTCTCTCTCTCTTTTCTCTGTGGCAGTGTGTCTGAGAAAATGTTTATTTGTCCCTTTGACTATCTTTGTGCGTTTGTGTGTCTGAGTCTGTTTTCTTGTAGGTGCTTCTCTCTCTATCTCTCTCTCTCTCTCTCTCTCTCTCTCTCTCTCTCTCTCTCTCTCTCTCTCTCCCTCTCTCTCTCTCTGTTCCTATCTGTCTGGGCGTGTCTTTGCCTGTCTTCGTGTCTGTCTTTGTACGTTTTTGTCTCTGATTGTGTGTGTTTGTATGTTATTTTGCTTCTCTCTATCTGTGCCTGTGTGTCAAAGCGGATGTTCGCTTGTCCTCGTGTTTATAATTGTGTGCTTGTGTGTCTGACTCTGTGTGTATGTGTATTCTCCCCCCTCTCTCTCTCTCTCTCTATCTATTTCTCTCTCTCTTTCTGTGTGTCTGAGTGGATGTTTGTTTTTACTTCTTTGTTTTTCTTTGCGTGTTTGTGTGTCTAAATCTGTATTTTAGTAGGTGTTTTTGTCTCTCTCTCTGTTCTTGTGTTTCTGTGCGTCTGTTTTCCTTTCTCTCTCTCTCTCACTGTGCTTATGTGTCCGAGCGGGTGTTTTCTTGTCTCCATTTATGTCTTTGTGTGTTTCTGTGTATGAATCTGTGTGTTTACATGTATTTTTGTCTCTCTATTTCTCTGTACCTGTGTTTTCGAACGGGTTTTTTCTTTTTTCTTTTTGTTTGTTTTTGCTTCTGACTGTGTGTTTGTATGTGTCTTTGTCTCTTTCTGTATCTGTTTTTGTGACGGTCTGTCTGAGTTGATGTTTGCTTGTCCGTGCGTCTGTCTTTGTGTGCTGGAATTTAAAACTCTGTGTGTTTGCATCTGTTTTTGTCTCTCTCTCTCTCTGTACCTGTATATCTAAGTGGCTGTTTGTTTGTCTCTCTCTCTGTCTCTGTATATCTCTCTCTCTCTCTCTCTCTCTCTCTCTCTCTCTCTCTCTCTCTCTCTCTCTCTCTCTCTCTCTCTCTCTCTCTCTGTACCTGTGCGGTTGAGCGGGTTTTTGCTTGTCTCTGTGTCTGTCTTTGTGTGTATTTGTGTCTGACTCTGCGTGTTGTATATATTTCTGTCTCTCTCCATCTCTGTCTCTTTCTGCCTGTGTGTCTAAGTGACTGTTTGCTTGTTTCCATGTCTGTCTTTGTGTGTTGATTTTGATAATACCACAAAGGTTTCGATCAATGAATAGAGGATTCTCGTTGTATCAGGCGAGATTTTCTAATGTAGTGCAAGATGTTTCATAATATCAAACAAGATTTAGGTAATATCACACAAGGTTTGGATACATTTGGTTAAAATTTTTATCAATATCACAACCTATTATCATATGGCACCCTTCCAAAAAAACACTTTACAGAACAAGTTGCTGAAAACCTGTCAAATTTACGTAGAAATCATTTCAAATTGTCTAATATCAGCCTCATTACCAGTATATCATGTCTAATTCTAGTGTGAACCTGTTACATGAAGGTTTGTAAGGGTACAATCCTTGATTCAAGCTTGTTTCTCGCATGTGGCATCAGGCATTTCCTGAAAACTAACCAATTGCAAGACAAATCCTTGATTTAAGTCTAAAATTTTTCTCAGTTTTCTACCAATTTAACAATCTATAGTCCTATGGCCCCCTTCCAAAATATTCACTTGACTTTACCAAAGGCTAGTAGCCTATCAAAATCATGTATAATTTTAAATTTTCTACGACAACCTCATTATCACCGTATCATGTCCAATTCTATTATTAACCATTTAAAAGTCCCTATCTTTACATCAAAATACGAAGCAATATTTTTATTGAAACATTGGTTACAATTGAACAACTTTGGTCATTTTGAATCTATTCCATATAATAACTCATCATGTTATCTCTTGATAATGTAGCTATTTTCTTTTGTTAGTTTGTAACCAGTAGAATAATCATTAATTCTCTGACGGTCTGTCTGAGTGGATGTTTGCTTGTCCTTGTGTCTGTCTTGTGCGTTGGAATGATAGACTCTTGTCTCTGTGTCTGTTTTTGTATGTATTTGTGTTTGACTCTGCGTGTCGTATGTATTCTGCCTGTGTGTCTAAGTGACTGTTTGCTTGTCTCCATGTCTGTCTTTGTGTGTTGGTTTTGGTAATACCACAAAGGTTTCGGTCATTCAATAGAGGATTCTTGTTATATCAGGCAATATTTTCTAATGTAGAGCAAGATTTTTCATAATATCAGACAAGACTTAGGTAATATCACACAAGATTTGGAAACATTTGGTTTAAATTTTTATCAATATCACAACCTATTATCATATGGCACCCTACCAAAAAAGCACTTTACAGAACCCGTTGCTAATAACCTTTCAAATTTACGTAGAAATCATTTCAAATTGTCTAATATCAGCCTCATTACCAGTATATCATGTCTAATTCTAGTGTGAACCTGTTACATGAAGGTTTGTAAGGGTACAATCCTTGATTCAAGCTTGTTTCTCGCATGTGGCATCAGGCATTTCCTGAAAACTAACCAATTGCAAGACAAATCCTTGATTTAAGTCTAAAATTTTTCTCAGTTTTCTACCAATTTAACAATCTATAGTCCTATGGCCCCCTTCCAAAATATTCACTTGACTTTACCAAAGGCTAGTAGCCTATCAAAATCATGTATTATTTTAAATTTTCTACGACAACCTCATTATCACCGTATCATGTCCAATTCTATTATTAACCATTTAAAAGTCCCTATCTTTACATCAAAATACGAAGCAATATTTTTATTGAAACATTGGTTACAATTGAACAACTTTGGTCATTTTGAATCTATTCCATATAATAACTCATCATGTTATCTCTTGATAATGTAGCTATTTTCTTTTGTTAGTTTGTAACCAGTAGAATAATCATTAATTCTCTGACGGTCTGTCTGAGTGGATGTTTGCTTGTCCTTGTGTCTGTCTTGTGCGTTGGAATGATAGACTCTTGTCTCTGTGTCTGTTTTTGTATGTATTTGTGTTTGACTCTGCGTGTCGTATGTATTCTGCCTGTGTGTCTAAGTGACTGTTTGCTTGTCTCCATGTCTGTCTTTGTGTGTTGGTTTTGGTAATACCACAAAGGTTTCGGTCATTCAATAGAGGATTCTTGTTATATCAGGCAATATTTTCTAATGTAGAGCAAGATTTTTCATAATATCAGACAAGACTTAGGTAATATCACACAAGATTTGGAAACATTTGGTTTAAATTTTTATCAATATCACAACCTATTATCATATGGCACCCTTCCAAAAAAGCACTTTACAGAACCCGTTGCTAATAACCTTTCAAATTTACGTAGAAATCATTTCAAATTGTCTAATATCAGCCTCATTACCAGTATATCATATCTAATTCTGATGTGAACCTGTTAAGCAAACCTTCAATTTTGAAAACCAATGAAGGCTTGTAAGGGTACAATACGTGATTCAAGCTTTTGTCTCGCATTTGGCATCAAGCATTTTCTTAAAACTAACCAATTGTTAGACAAATCCTCGATTTAAGTCTAAAATTTTTCTCAGGTTTTTACCAGTTTTACAATCTATTGTCCTAGGGCTCCGTTCGAAAATATTCACTCGACTTAACCAAAGGCGAATAACCTATCAAATTTATGTAGACATTATTTTAAATCGTCTATAACAACCTCACTATCACCATATCATGTTCAATTCTATTATGAGCCTTTTAAAAGTCCCTATCTTAACATTAAAATACGAAGGAATATTTTCTATTGAAACAACGGTTACATACAATATTATACAATATTAATATCATTGAGTCAACTTTAGACATTTTGAATCTATTCCATATAGTAACTGATCATGTTCTCTCTTGATGGTGTAGCTATTTTCTTCTCTTAGTATGTAACCGGTAGAAAAATCCATAATTCATTTTGATTCATGCACAATTTTTACCGTGGTGTCACTTACAGGTTCAATATGCGTTTTGACATGGATATTATTGGGTTCATTGGCTATATCTGTTTGTTACGCGATCAATGGTACAATGTCCACATGTGCTTTGTTTCTCTCCGATTCTTCTATGTATTCCTTGGTGATATTATCTGCCAATGTCCTTTTTATTTTCCTTTCAATTTTACTACCTATTACTACATTATTTTTACACTGGCATGTATATAAAATATAGCTTATGATACTGATGCAGCACTAGGCCTTTCTTTTTCCCTTTGCTTTCATTTGAATGCTAATACAAGAAGAGTGGTGATAGGATCTTTCAACAGGAAATATGTTACCGCAAGGACTAGCATAAAGCCGCCCCCCATTCTCGGCTATTATTCTCATGCCTGCATTCCCTTTGACTGTTATCATCCGTGGGAAGGTTACTCTTATATATACACTATCAGCAACGTTGAATTTTTTCTATCCAAAGGAATTTAATCGTTCACTGTAATGAAAATGCACACATACGTTCCCAATAATGTTACCACTAGTACTTGTTTCATAGTTCAAAAATTTGTCTTTGTCAATATATAACGCAATGATTACTTTATCATGTGCACACACTTTCTTGGACTACTACCCAATAAAAGTCGAAGTCCAACAAATTCTGTGTCCGAAAAATTCCTAGTCCCAGAAGATTCTAAATCAAAGAAATGTTGAGTCACCAGAAAAACTTCTAAGTCCCAAAAATTTTAAGTCCAAAGGGATGGGGTGCAAAAGCTAGGAAAGGAGTATTGGGGGCCCTTGGAAGTTGGAACATGGATGAATATAAGTTCCCTCTAAGAAAAATATCATTGCAATTGATTCTTTTTTGACATAATTTCACTAGTTTACTTTACCAGAGCGCATGTCATAAGAAAGAAAGGGTAGCAGATTTGTCACTTTTTGATTCGTCAAAATTCAGTTCGCGTCATAAAATGTGTCGGATTTACTTTACCCAAGTGCGTGTCATGAGACCAATTTTATTTAACCCAAATAACAAATTATTCACATAATTTTCATAACCTGAATATGTCCTCATGTAAGTATGCAATTGAGGTTTAGTGTATTTGCACTGAGGTTTAGGGTATATTCTATAGATTCACAGGCTGTTAGCTTTAGAGTATGGCCCCTATACTACTGATGTGTGGTGAAACCAGAATGTCTCACGAATATCGCAAACGAATTTATGGTCACTGTTTTTGTGTGACATTATGGATTTGTATATGGCCTAATGAGGCCTTGTTAGATTTGTTTACCCATCTATACTATTCTTCTGCAATGCATGGTTTGACAAGCAGCTTTGGTAATCCTGACTAAAAAGCAATGTATTAATAATTATTTCAAGCAATTTCCAAAAAGTGGAGCATGTTTTTATTAGTAAACCTTCGAACATAATCCCCAGTCTCTTTTTTCACATATTTATAGATTTAAACAGGGTTTACCAATATCCAGAAAGCATTGATGCAATCGGTTTTTTTTATAGCATCAAGATCTAGATCAATTTTACGATCTTATCTATGAATGTTTTCTATTATTTTAAATTTGCGTCTCCCCAAAATGATGGTACCTCCAAAGCCAATTTCACAATATATGCCTGTCAATGTCCTCTGCTTTTTTTTCATAGAAATACCCGCTTATTGGACACATATAACTTTAAAAAAAATTAGTTTTTGATCTTTAGTAAGGCTAAATTTTTCAGCTATTTTAAAAGACTATCAAAGATCAAAGTATGTACGGTTTATTGTTTTTTTTTTTATACAATACCATAAGAGTTTAGGGTGTATTAGAGGGAAAATCTTCGAGCTGTAAATTTTGTTGCGATTGGGCTACTCCAATCTTTTTGCACTTTCCCAAACCTTTCATGTAATTTACTGATCTTTATTTTTTTTTGTATATTTTTATCTTTAATGCTGAAATGGTCCTCTCCCACCAGGAAAGTGGCGTACGGGCCTACTTGCATTGAACAGTCTTTTGGGAGTATACATAATATAGTTTTAAAAACGGCTTTTTTCTTATTTATAATAATTATTCAAAGATTTTTCCCCAAAATGTTTTATTTTTCATTGAAGAAGTTCACCTAATAGCAGATCCGAAATGCTATCGATTTCCTTCTTCTGTCCTCATTTCTAGAGAGCAAACTAGAGAGAAAGTCCCTGAGAGAGCACAAAGCATCGAAAAAATAAATCCCACAGATGGATCTATAAACAAAAGCTCTAAGAGAAAAGCGGGAAATAAAGACCAAAGAATGGTATGAGAAAGATGGAAAAGTTTCTCCCTTTATCTTTGAAAATAATATCCTAACTTAAACTATGCCATTTCAAAAATGCTCCGGTTTTGTCTTCATGATATATTAGAAAGTCAAACTCTCAGTCCAAATTCCAACTGATCTTCTTTCTAACTTGAATCAGTCTATGGACCAGATGTAGGTAATTTACTACTCTTAGTGAAATATAGAGATACCAGTGAAGAGAACATATTTTCCTTACTCTAGAATATAAGTAAGTTTCTAGTATATATTTGGAAAAAAAAATCTGCAAGCAACATAAAATAACGCACAGATTATGAAGTCCCGAGATGTGATACAGCCTGGAAGACTCCTTAGAACAAAAGTTACTTTTTAGGCTACACTAGCTAAGCATAACATAACGAAGAAACATCGAAGAACATAGAAAAACAGTAAAATACAAAGGTGTCGGCCGCGATCCCCGCTAAGGTGTTTATGGAACAAAACTAAATTTACAAACCTTAAAACCCGAAATAAAAATAAACTAATAAAATAAAAAAGGAGGCCTTTTCTCAAATAACTGTAAAATGCCAAGTGAATAAAAACTAGATATTGAAGGGTGGAATAAAATTTTCAATTAATTTCTTTGTATTACATTAAAAAAACAATTTTTTTAACTGAAAGCTAATATATGATGTTTACACGTTTATTTATATGAAGGGATTGCCCCCTCCTCAATACCTTGCTCTTCACACTAAAGTTTCTTAGCATAGTACTTTATGAAGCGTCATATGCCATTTAAACGGTCTTTGTCTTCCATGAGTCTTTCTTGAAGAGTTAGGACAAAGAGTCAGACTTTAGCGTATAGAGTGAGATATTGAAAAGGGCGTATTCCCCTTATCTACGGAATAATTTTCGTTTGTTTTAAGTTTGTTGATTAAGTTAGTTCCAGGGTAGGTTTGTTGATTAAATTGCATTTTGTGTTTTCGTTTCTTTGGAAAACCTATGTTTTAGAAAATGATTTTAAAGTGATCTCAGTACAGCGCAAATGACACTCTAGGTTTTAGAAAGCTTAAAGGGTGCTAGCCTTACTCCGTCTTGATCTGATTATTAATTGTTACTTCAGTTTGTATTAAGTCTTACTTATTCATGGATATCAATTTGATGTTTCTTATAGGTTTAAATTACTATATTACTTTATTTCCATTCTTCTTTGGTTTAATTTAGCTCTTTACGATTCTTTATTTTTGGAATGATTGTTTTGAATTACTTTTGAAGTCGATTCTTTTCACATTGTTTTTTAACTAGTTAATACAAGGAATATTGTTTCTTCGGTTATTCTACAAAAGAATAGAGATCTTGGTCTTAAATTTATATTTGGATAAAACTTTGCGGCACATTATAATAATATTTTTACAATATAATCTTGGATCGATGGGGAGAAGAAATAAAATCTAGTTGGATTCAAAATCTGCATAATATTTGGCCTTCTATCGTATTTGAATACATACCATTTAAATGAACTGTTTTTTTTTTCAAGAATTTTATTGTACTTTGTTTAGTTTTTTATGCTTTTTTGTTCGAGTAAATATATATTAGATAGTTCATTAAAGATGGTTTTTTTGTTTGCTTGCTTTCCTGAAATATGAGATTTATCATATGACATTTTGTCAATATGGATGCATGTAGTGTCTTTTTGTTTAATCATGATTTATTAAAGAGAGTTTTTTTGTTTGTTTCTTATCCTGAAATATTGCACATAAAAAATTTTGTCAATGTGGTTGCATAGAGCGTTTTCATATTTAGTTCTACCCTTTCACTCAAGCAACAATTCAGTTTCCACTTTCCCCCACCACAAACGTTCCCAATAAGTCTCAATTTAATCCCCCAAGTCGTTCCTGAGATGTTGCATTTATGTCTTTACAAGCTGAAAGCACATAGTGCCTTTTTATTTATGTATCTACTTGACCTTTTATAAATTATAAATCTCATAGGAGCTTATAGTGCAAAATATTATTTATGTTTTGATTGGGGACTAAAATTGGTTAACTATTTCCCCCTCTTCCTAAGTCAATTTTTAAATTTGTTTTCAAGTTTCAATAGGTTTGGTCTTACCCATTAAAAGCTACGAGCATGAGAAAATTTGTCTGATTTAAAAAAAGGAGTAAACACCCCAAAAACTGACAGAATCTTAACGAAAATCATACCATCAAATTCAGCGTATCAGAAAACCCTACTGTAGAGGTTTCAAGCTTCTATCTGCAAAAATGTGGAATTTTGTATTTTTTTTTTGCCAGAACAAAGATGACAGATGCGTGTTTATTTGTTTTTTTTTGTGTTTATTCTTTCCAGGGGTGATCGTACTGACCCAGTGGCCATAGAATATCACGTGGGGGTTCATTTGAACGGAAATTCAAAGTTCTAGAGTCGACCATAAGGGTCGGAAGGAAACTAATTTTCCTCCACCTCCCCTTTTTCCCAAAACTGTCCGATCAAAACTTTTAGGTAGCCACTATGCTCATCGTAATTAAAAGGCCCAATAACTAGGCCTTTGGATATAACATGACCCCCCCCCACTTTCCCCTCCAAAGGCCCAGGGGAAAGTATGTAAGTTATAAAATTTTCACATTGTTTACGTATAGTATTTGTTATTCGGAAGTATGTATACATTTTCGTATGGGGGGACGAATTTCTGCTGGGTTTTTCCACAAGGGAATTTTCCATGGGGAAGAAAGTTTGTAGGGGATGAACCTATCAGAGGAAATTATACACTGAGGAAATTTGCCAGAATTCCTAAGCAAAATTCTCTTAATTTGTCTTGCTTTCTATTTTCCGTCTCAATTTATGTGTGGAGTTGTTAGGGTAATTGTCGGGGATAAACTTTTACCGGGATTGAGTTGTCTTAGGGATGTTTCCGTGAGAATGGGGATTTCTCCGTGGAGGAGAGGCCAGATTTCCTGGCATTGTTGAAAAAACGATCAGAAATTGAATAAAAAAAACAAGTTTTTTCAACTTAAAGTAGGGAGCAACATTAAAATTTAAAACAAATAGAAATTGTTATGTATATGACGGGGATAGCCCCCTCCTCAGCACCTCGCTCTTTACGCTGGCCCTAAAAAATACTCAACAGAAGATTGAAGAAGAATGATTTTAAAATCATTAGTAAAAACTACGCACAGATTATTTTGTGTGCAAATATTTTTTAATTTTGTAGTGATTTTTGGGATATACGGAAGATAGACAACATTTGAGGGCTTATCAGTAGCCTCACATTGTGAAATATCTTCTTCGATTTTACAAGAATGTCTTTTTATTCTACGGCTTAATTATTATTCGCTTTAATTCAAATCACCCCCCCACAAGTTAAAAAAGCAATTGTAACTTCCCTCATTGATCGTGCCCTGAATATTTGCTCCGATTCGTATATAAATGCAGAAATAAACTTTATCAGAGATATTCTTTTTGGTAATGGATACCCCATTCCTTTTGTCAATAAAATAATTAACCGTAGAATAAAAAGACATTTTTGTAAAATCGAAGAAGATATTTCACAATGTGAGGCTACTGATAAGCCCTCAAATAATATCTATCTTCCGTATATCCCAAAAATCACTACAAAATTAGAAAATATTTGCACAAAAAATAATCTGTACGTAGTTTTTACTACTAATTTTAAAATCATTAATTTCTTAAATTCAGGTAAAGATAAGACCCCAGTTACTCGCCAAAGAGGGGTCTATCAAATACCCTGTGATTGTGGAAATTACTATGTTGGCAGGACACATCAGAATCTAGAAAATTGGTTACAACAGCATAAAAAAAGACATAGACAAGGCATTAATTTAAATAGTTCCAACAACTCCTTTGATTCTGATTTAGGTTGGCATATATTCAGTAATCCATCCCCAACGACACTTTTTGAAAAATCTTCACTAATCAGTAATGATTTGAGGATAAAACAGGTAGTTCGAGAATCAATCGAAATTAATCTCAAAATAAATAATAATATATCTTTGAACAGGGACTTAGGGGAATACTCAATAAATTCTTTATACTCAAATTTAATTAAAATGATCTAACAATATATTTTACTAAACCGATTTATAATAGTATTGAACCAGCTACGAAAAGGCCTTAGAGACAGGCCGCTAAAAAGCAGGGTTGGCTCTGAGAAATTGCATTTAATCACTTTGCTCTCTTTAGTTTGAATGAATTTATATTGTCACTTCATTCTTTTTGTCAGTCCTGGTTGAACTTCGTTAAAGTAAGGATGCTAGGGCTGTTTTTTAAAAAACAGGTTTTAAAAAACATTATCTAGTTTTAATTCTCAGAATTTAATGTAAGTTTATCTATATATACATATTTTCTCTCTTGTTTTCGTATTGTGCTGAAGCCGGCCCTTGGACATATGGCCAAAATATTCACAGAACTGATTTCCACTGTCTTCAAAAGATTTTCCCTATTGTTTCTACTTTGCATTTGGCTATCTTAGAATTTCCCACTAATAGCATTTCGGCTATGATCAGGCAAAAAGTTTGTTCTAGCACAAAGAACAGGCTCTTCCTTGCTAAAGGATGTCTTTCATTTATTAGGAAAGGGATTAGGTATTGGAATTTTTCCTTGAATTAACTCCTAATATTCTACTGAACGACACGACTTACTTATACTTACCTACGACACGACTGCCTGTCCATGGATTATTCTTTATGGTTGATTGTGTATGGCTATGCTGTTTGCCCTATGTGATTGGATGGATGAGTAGGGTTAAGGCCTCACTCAAGTACTGATCTATATTAATTACTCAAGTAGGAAAACAGTCTTCCTTTCTCCTTCTGTCTTTGGTTTTTGTTTATACATGTTTTTTTTCTTATGGTGTATGTTTATTTCTGTGTTTGTGCCGTTGCATTTGTGATTTCTTTTTTTCATTATAAAATAAACGTCCAATATCCGAAGTCTTTGAATATACTGAATTCGAGAGTGTGACTTTCATCTACCGCCACTTTTTTGATATTTCGACTCATTCAAGTTATCTTATGTGGATAATTTCCGATTGACAAATTTAAAATTAATGAATTCTATATTTCCAAAATCAACGAACTGTGCAATTTGATCACAACAGCTGTTACCGAGGTCATCAAATGCACCTTCCACAGGGTCAAAAATATCGACTCTTGAAGAGTAACAGTTCTGCACTAATTGCTGACATCAAATTGAAAATCTAAAATAACAAAGGGCATATATTCGTTTCCTCAATTCATTCGCAAGCTAAAAAATGAACATAATACGCCATACACCTCTAACCCATATTCCAAATAGTCTAACCGCTATCCTTGCACATTCATCCCAGCGCTCCCTTGGCAATATACTAGACAGTGCAGGATTTTTTGCAGATTGGCTTTCCCAGTATTTTGAACCAACTTGGGCTATACATATATATACATATATATATATATATATATATATATATATATATATATATATATATATATATATATATATATATATATATATATATATATATATATATATATATAGCCCTAACAGGGGAAACTAAGGTGTATGTTTGAGCGTGGCGATTAATGCAACTAAAATCAGTGATAGAAGGAGAATCGAGTGACATATTCATATTTTAGCTAACGAGTTGATCCAAAAAACTAAAAATCTACCCTAGTGGAACTGTGCAATTTGATCACTACAGCTGTTACCAAGGTCGTCAAATGCTCCTTTCACAGGGTCAAAAGTGTCCACTTTTCAAGAGATAGAAAATAGAACAAACTGTTTTTTTGTATCTTATGACGGAAGTCAGGATTACAAATAACAAACAAGTCTAGTAAGTTACTAACTAGTTAGTTATTAATTTTAATACTAACTAGTTAGTAGGTTAATAACAAATACTTTGAAAACAGGAAAATTGACGATCGGGGTACAATCCAGTTACTTGTATGATTTTCCCATTAATCTGAGATTTCAGATGGTTGTAAATATTTAACTACATCTTCATTTTTTTTTAGTAATCATGTTCGTAACCAGTGGCGTCAATTTATTAAAATACAGAGGTGGGGGCTTGGAGAGAATTTTGTTTTCATAGTCTTGCAGGAAGAAATTTTGCTGTTTTTCAATTTTCTTAACAAAATTACCAAAAAAAGTCATCCTTAATTAAAATGCAAAAAAAAAACAATTTTCTATAGTCTCGAGAGGGGCAAACAATCTAGGGGGAATAGGAGTATATATCCCGTGGCCCCTTCAAATTGATGGCATTGGTTGGAGAAAAAGTTGTTATCGAATGAATAGCGAACCACTATCAATAGTAATCAAGAACTACAAAATAGGCCTACGTTGTAAAATAAACTTTTAAACGTAAAAGAATTTCCATTTGACAATGAATCGATAGTGATAACTATTATCCATTCTAAACTTAAAATAAAACGTAATGTCGAAAAAAAAATTCATAAGAAGTTCCAGAACATCCTTAAAAGCGGCTTGAAAAACTACAAACGGAAAAAATCTTAATCAAAATTCATCAAGGTTTACAAATGTGATATATTCATGCGACGGCTCTATAGATATTAAAAAAAAAAATCATTTTTAGGACAAAAAATTCCATGAATTTTATTTTTCAGGATAATAGGATCATAAAATGGAAGAACCGCAAGAAGCAAGGACTCCAAGAGTAGAAATATCAACTATACTATCAGGAAGTGAGGAGGGAAGTAGTCCTGAGGAAGAACGAAAGCAATTACCTTGTGGAAGGGTAAGTTTAAGATACTATTTAGACTAATCATCGGCCTAGAAGTTTTAAGAAATAAATTTTCCAGCACCATACAAATTGTTTAACTTTTTTATGCTGAATGGGTTCAAAAACACATCAATTTTAATAGAGATGAAAAAAAATATATAAAATGAGATAAAAAAGGGAAAAACGGCATCATAATTGAAAAAAAATGAAAATTATTTTTTGTACGAGTTCATTTAATTGTTAACGTATGATTATAAATTAAGACAAATCGTTCGCAAATCGTTCAAGAACACCCGTTGTTCGCACCGTCAACGCTACGCTTCACTCAGTGTTGGCTCATGTGATACCAACTTGAGCAGTTATCCAGGGGGCTATGATAATGGGGGTGTTGTGGTTGAACTTGTCAGTTCAATCTTCGTTACCACTTGGGTGAAAATTTTTCTTGCTTTAGGGCATTTTGTTCAGGAGGAAATGGAGTACTTACTTGTACTTGTGGCGGGAGTCAGGCGTTTCTGCCTCGCCCGGCATCCAGGATCCTTGTGACCTCTTTGGAAAAGGTTTCACGATCTGCTGCCAATGGCTCTGCAAACGGGAGCCACTGGGCCTACAATCTATGTCCAAATTTCTTAAAGCCACCAATTGGATCCAGGTCAGACTCGACCAGGCTCCCACGGTTCTTCTTTTGCCTTTCTTGATACCTCTTCCAAGATCCACCAGGCTCACCTAGAAATATTCGACAGGACAGGTATTCTGGCGGTCTCCGCAGGACGTGACCCAGCCATTCTAAGCGGCGCTTTTTAACGTTGGTAGCGACATTTCTTCTAATCTTGCGGAGTTGGCATACTGGAGTTAGATATACGATCTTGCTGGCGAATTCTAAGTATTTGGCGTAAGCATCCATGTTCGAAGGCTGCTAGTGCTCTCTCGTGTTGAAGCTTTAATGACCACGTTTCGTATCCATAGAGTAGGATGGTTCGGACAATGGCCACATAGATTCAACTTTTAGTCAAAATAGAGGTTTTTGGCATTTCCAAAGAGGTTTTCGAAGGGATGCGAAAGCAAACTACATCCTACATATTCTTTGCTGGATGTCTAAGTCTGAAGAGCCATCAGTGCGAATTACGGAGCCTGGGTAGGTAAAGCGCTCTAGCCTTTCTAGCTGAGTTAAGTTTACGCTCAAAGATATATGGGTCGGATGAGTCAAGATCATGAATTTAGTTTTTTCCGCGCATACTTTAAGTCTGATCAGATTTGACCATTCGACTATATTACCTAGCATCTTTTGAGCATGTTCAGGGTTAGAGAGGAGTTCAACATCATCAGCATAATCCAAGTCGGTCAATGACAAATTTTTTCCAATTTGGGCAACATTGTGTTGCATAGTTTTCTCGCCATAGACTCTTATCCGGCTTGTTGACTCTGAGTAATATGCCAGAATAAGTTCAATAAATTGTATAGACATGCCATCGATCTCTAAAATATTCCAGACCTTGTGACGAGTAACGGAGTCGAAGGCCGTGGTGTACACGAGGAATATTAAAGTTATAGGTAAGATATGCCTTTGGAACAGTTGGACAATAAGTCGGGTGCCAAAAATATTATCAATGCAGCCTCTGCCAAGTCTGAAGCCAGTTTGATTTTTGTAAGTACTTTTCTCCCGGGCACTTTTGAAATGATTCAAGAAAATTATCCGAATATTTTTACCGTGATATCTATAAGACTTATTCCTCGGTAATTTCTACATTCAGTCTTGTCTCCTTTCTTATGAAAGGGTAGTCTAATTGAAGTTCTCCAGTCCTTTGGGAAGAAATTAGTTTCTCATGCGTCTTGAAGGGTCCCATGGATCTTTTCATCTGTTATTTCGGGGGGGGGGATTCTTGTATAGTTTAAGAGGAAGGCCATCTTCACCAAGGGGATTTATGATTCTTTGGTGTTTTTATTGTTTTGAGGATTTTGGCTCTTGTAGGAGCTTCTAATTCAACATCATAGGATTTTTCTCGACAGATGAGGGAGATCATCAGAGGGTGGTGAATGAGAGGGATTTAGCAATGATTGGAAATGTTGTTTCCATCTAATCATCCAATTATTCTGGGAGGAAATAGTTTTTCTTTGGTTTTCTCTGGCAACTTTTGACACAGCTACCTTTTTTCCTGTAGTTTCTTTGAGATTCTTATAAAGCTTCCGGGTGTCATGAGCTCGGGCTGCTTTTTCCAATGAGGTGGTGGCTTCGTCTCACATCTGTTGATGATCAAGTTGTGACGAATGTTTTATTTGCTTGCGAAGGTCTTTGCTTATACGGGGACAATCAGATTCTTCCTTTGCTCATCTAAGAAAACATTTTTGGCAGAGATCCAGTGTTGTCGTTTCGCTTTTGTGTTCCCTAGAAATTTCCCACCTTTCGCCGACACAATTGTCTTGAATGATCCCCATTAATCCTCAAGGCTTGAAGAATCACAATCTAGTGCATCAAAGTGGTTAGTCAGTTCTAAGCTGAGGGCATGTTTGATAGTTTCATGCTTGAGTTTACTGCTATCAATACGAGGTTTTGTTTTATTCTTTCTACGTACTGCAAGACAAAGGAGAATTTTTCTGATGATCAGTTTATGATCTGACCCAGATTCGATCCAGTATCCGCTCCCTTACAAGAACTTGAATCTTGAACAGAGCTGCTCCACCGCTGTCGGATGAGTACACAGTCAATTTAGGCTTTGGTAATGCCATCGTTGGAATACGAAGTTAATAGGTGGCTTGGCTTATGCCAGAAAAGAATATTGGAAACAGTCCGCTTATTCATTAGGGTATAATTGACTAGCCTTTCACCATTTTCGCAACGTTGACCTAATCCAAAGTTATCAAGCTCTTCGCTAGTTGTTTGGTCTTTAGGTCCGCCTCTTGCATTGAAGTCTCCAGCTACAATTAGGTAATCTTGTGCGGCTATAGATGAAGTCATGGTCTGTAGTTCCGTGTAGTGGCTGAGAACAGGCATTTCACTGAATATGGTCGGTTGAGAGAGATGGGTAAACAGTTTACTGGATCAGGTTTCCACGTAAATCCTCCTTAGACTGTCTGTTTAAGAAATAAGTTTTATCTATCAACATCTGATGGTAATTAGTTAAAACTAATGCAACCCAGATCTTACTGATGAATTTTTTGAACATGTTGAGTCTCAGTAAAGCAGTTACAGTATTTTCATCAATCTTTTCAGAAGTATTTAATTGGTGACTTATTTTTGTTACTTCGTGCTCCGATAAGAAGAATTTTACCGGTTTTTTTCTGTGAGAGAATGTTTGGAGTATTTCCTGGCATCTTATATGCAATAAATGATTCAATTATCAGGAAAGCGAAGAACGACGGTGAAACTTGGAATGTTTAAGATCCCATATGTAGGAACTTCAAGAGCTAAGAAATGCAAAAATTTCACAAAATTTTATAATCTCCCCCACCACTTTCTGCTTTTCATAGCAATCTCTCTTGTATTCTTTATCGAGTTCAACAAACATAAATAGAGTGATCGTATAGAAATATGTCTAATTTTTATTGTAAAAGAGGAAAATAATTTCTTCAAATGTTAGCATAAAGACTAAGGACCTGGGGGACATTAGCCCCTAGAGCTGAAATTTGCCGAACTGCCACGATTTTACCTACACACTTTGCTTAAGACTCCTACAATACAAGCACTATTACGTTGGTACTTTAGATGACCTTTTTTAACTGAAATTTTACATCATGGAATACATATTGTAGAATCTTTTCCAAAAAGCAAGAGGGTGAATTCTTTTCACTTCATCCCAGAAGGTAAATGTTTAGCTACTGCCCTGAGTCTGAGGAAGAATGTGACGCAGTTAGTGTTTCAACACTATTGTTTGCAATCTAATATCAGAATCAAATTGTATTTTGAAATTTCGTATGGTTTGTTATGATAACTTTGCTCTCCTAGACCCAAGCAACGCATTACCATATGAAGCTAAAGTTTGAATTCGTTTGATTTGACCTTTTGTAGAGTGGACATTTCCGAAGTTTTATATACTTTCCTGACAGAAATACTATTCTCAGTTTCCTTTGAGGGTCTAAGAGCCAAAAATTTTCTTCCGAGAACCCAGAACGTAAGTAAGCTTAACCTTGTTTTCCTGTTTTGATTTTTTTTTTTTTTTTTTTTTTGTATTGAGCATTAGAATGAAGGGATCTGTCTGAATAAATAAATAAAACTTACAAGTTTTTTCAACTGACAGTAAGGAGCAACATTAAAACTCAAAACGAACTAAAATTATTCTGTATATGAAGGGGTTGTCCCCTCATCATACCTTGCTCTTCACGCTAAAGTTTTAGCACTTGAAAAAGGTAGCACAAAAAAGCTACCTGTTCTAATTAAACAGCTCTTGTGTTGAAGGAATTGTTCTTAAGGAATTGGGACAAACAGTCAAACTTTGGCGTAATGAGAAAGTTATTGAAAAGGGGGCAACCGCTTCATATACAAAAAAATCTGTTTGTTTTGGCTTTTAATGTTGCTCCTTACTTTCAGTTGAAAAAACTTGCTTTTTTTTATTTAATTTCTGATCGTTTTTCCAATAACACTGGTAAATATGGCTCACCTTCCATGAGAAAACTTCCTCCCTTCACGGGATACTTCTTCGTGAAAGGTTCCTCCCCGTAAAATGCACAACCCCCCCCCCGTAAAATTCCGTCTGGGCAATTCTATTCCGTGGAATTTTTCGCCGTCGATTCAGCCTGAAAAATTCACCTTAGCATGCTTTAATTTGAAACAGAGTTCAATTTCTAATCGTTTTTCCGATCACTCCGGAAATTCTCCCTTCCGTTTAAATTTTTTCACATAAATCAAAACACGCTGAAAATTTTCTCCAGACAATTCCCTCAGAACATATCCATACAAAATTGAGTTGCAAAGAGAAATTAAGACAAATAAAAAGAATTTCGCATAGAAATTCTGTCAAATCCTCCAGGTAAAAATCTCTTCTTCAAAGTTTACCCCCAGAAATTTCCCTCCTCCACGGAAAATTGTCCCCATGAAAACTCATCCCGATTTCAAAGTCCCCCCCCCCAAATTGTGTGTAGGCCTATGCTTCCCAATAACAATTACTATACGTCAACAATGTGGAGATCTTATAACTGAAAGACGCATCCCCAGGGGCTCTGGGAGGCTATGTTATCTCCAAAGGCATAGTTTCTGGACCTTTTATCTATACTAAACAAAATGGTGGTCTCAAAATTTTTTACGAAATTCTCTGCATTTTTGCAGATAGGCGCTTGAAACCTCTACAATAGGGTTTTCGGATGCGATGAATCTTCCGGGGTGATATTCAGTAAGATTCTTTTACTTCTATGGGGTGTTTTCCTCTTTTTCGAATCATGGCAAATTTTCTCAGGCTCTTAGCTTTTCATGGTTAACATTAAATTTAATGAATCTTATATATTTGGAATCAGTATAATAAGCCTTTTTCATGTGTCTATTAATATCAAATTTAGTTTTTTAGAGTTTCGGTTACCATTGAGCCGCGTCGCTCCTTATTTACAGCTAGTTAGCACAAACTCTGTGATTATGAAAATGTTTCACCCGTTCCACGGATCTGCAGCTATCGTGAAAATATGTCTTCATAGATATAATAAATCAAACTGTAGATATGAGAACAAACTAAGGAACAGAATGCTCAAGTACATTGATTTTGTCTAGGGAGCGTCTTTAACGACATAATTTATTACTCTCTGTTTTGCCGAGAAAATAGTTTCTTGTTTCTAAGCTCAAACTGATTAAGGAGTTCCTTTGTTCATCGTACTTCTACAGTAAATCCGCTTTGTATACTCAACTGAATATGTGATAAATTCTTATCCACAAAACTATGAATACTTTTGAGATGAGAGTTCAGCCTTATAGGTTTCGTGGGCCACACTAGAAGAAAAACACCTTTCTCGTGCTAAACTTGATTATCAACTTTAGTTGTTTTGGGTACATATATTATGAGACAATAGAAGCATCGAACTAGACCATAGCTTATTGATTTGGGTTGATAGCCTTTGCAGGATACCCGTCGGAACCGTTGCTAAGAAAAAAGAAAAGGCTTCATTATGCTCACGACCATCTTGAATTTTAAGTCAAAGAGAGAAAGTGTGTGTGAGAGAGAGAGAGAGAGTGTGTGTGTGTGCGTGAGAGAGAGAGAGAGAGAGAGAGAGAGAGAGAGAGAGAGAGAGAGAGAGATGCAGAGATAGAAATATTTTGGCCACTTCAGTGGGGGAGGGTAGTAGTCGTCATAAGTTTCATAATTGTATGCATTTTTTGTTTTAGTCGGGTGTTCTAACATTGGATCGTGCCCTCCTGGGTACGAGAGAGAGAGAGATGCAGAGATAGAAATATTTTGGCCACTTCAGTGGGGGAGGGTAGTAGTCGTCATAAGTTTCATAATTGTATGCATTTTTTGTTTTAGTCGGGTGTTCTAACATTGGATCGTGCCCTCCTGGGTACGACCTTGACTATATAGCTGCTAAATAATAATTAGTTACCTGGTGTAATATCGAGGCTATGATATTAAATGTCTTTAGTGACATCCACTCATGGCATAGTCATCTAAGTTCAAGCTTTGGGAGCTGGGATGCATTTTGTGCCACCGTTAACAGTTTTCTATTTTTATAAAATGTTCAAAATTGCTGGTGAAATTATATGTATAGTTTCTTACTCAACATCAAGTCAGGGTATTTATGCCATTGAACATTTAAATCACGAAAACACCTGTCGAATGAAACTCAACCCTAATAGGCTCAATCCAAGGATTTTGAAACTCGTCCAGACAGGCTCAGTACCTAACAGAGTATCATTTGTTGCTGAGTCAGTTTTTCACTGACTCAAAGACAAATAAATACAATGCGACAGGCCAGGGATTGTAAAGGGGGGTAAATTCATCCCCATGAGAGCTAGGAAAGAGATCTGGGGATGATTTTTGGAAATATTTAAAAGGAAATGATTAGAGCTACACAATGTGGTACATAAAGATGAGTATGAATCTAGCCTTTGACGAATCTTCCTTAGGAAGAAAATAAACATGGATGGATAAGGATAGGGAGCATCCCTCTTGTTGCGAGGGGGAATATTTATTTTGCAGAATTTCTTTCGAAAAGCAAATACAGTAAATGAGTTTTTTCTAGAAGCAGTGTTCTACAAAAGTCAGACTTTGATGTAAAGACTTTGACGTGAAGGGTTTTAAGGGGCATGTAGCCTTCTCCATTTTTAGGATTACCCTGGGTATGGTATTAAAACGAACAGAAATTAGATAAAAATTAGAGCAAAGCTAAAATTTAAAACAAATTCAGGCTGTTTCGAATATGAGGAGATCTGCCTTATTTTCAGGTCCTGGTGTTTGGCTTAAAGTTCAAATGTTTGTACCCAAGGTATTTAAGACCGACTGCTCAATCACAAGAAAGGTGTTTGAGGGCAGTTGGTAAATAAAACTCTTGTACTCACAAATACTTTCTACTCACAATACTTGCACTCACAAATACTTTTTTTTGAGGAAAGAGCAGTCCCCTCTTATACAGGATAATTTCTCGTTGTCATAAGTTTTAAAGTCACTCTTTACTTTCAGTCCAAAAAATAAACTTTTTTTTTACTGAAATAAGATTCAAGGCCGAGACCGTTTGTTTGATAAGAATAACTTAAGTTAGAAATTAGTTTAACTCTGGATAGAAGTAATCATGGCAAAAGAAAAGAATAATCGAATAAATTATGAACGAAATCAAAAAGTTCAGTTTAAATCAGGAAAAAAAAGCAAACACGACCGAAATTTCATGAAGTTGCAAACATATCATCTGAAGGTGCGAACACTTGCGATTACTAGAAGAATTTCAGCGATAGGAATAAATATGTTTCTTTTTTAGCTTAATTGCGGATGATATTGACGCATACAGGATTTTTTTTTTTTTTTTCTTTTTTTTTTTTTTTTTAATTGACTTAATTTGTTCTTTAGAGTAGCACCGTTCTAAGCAGGGATTGATAACTTGGACTTGATCAAGCTTTTATATGCGTATTTCACCTTATATTTAATTACATTGCCCAAAAATGTGTTTCCCCTGCACATGGCTAATGCACATAGTTAGGTGCCCAGTGACATCTGAGGTTTTTCAAAATTTCCAGTTGTACCCACTCTGAGTATTTACCGTTTGGATTCGTGTTATGACCTGATCTTCGACATTCAGGCACTCCAACCACAAAATCTTGAATTATGTAGGTTTTTATCGTCATTTCTTAAGAAATTTGTGTAACTTTCTCTTTTTTGACTTTTTTAACTCTTCCCCCCGGAAAAAAAGGAACATAACAATTTCTTTTTTTTATAACCATTATAGCACCCACTTCTATCATTACCAAAGTTATGCTTATCGTTATTATTGCTGCTATGGACGGCTCAGACAGGGTTCGTAAAGTTCGTAAAGTCGTTCGTAAAGTGTGTTTCCGTAAAGTTTTCACCGCTCATATGAACCTTGCACTTTACGTGCTTTTTGAGCAGCAAACTATTCAAATTTCTGAAGCATTTCAGATTTCGGAGAAAAATTCTTGAAGAAATAAGGAGCTTGGGGTGTGAGTATAGTTTAATGAGGCAAAAGGGCTTGTTATATATTCTGTTTTCAGGATCAAGCATATCCAGATTCCCTGGTTTTTCCTATTTTCTTGTGAAGTTGACAGTGATGTCAATGCAGATCCTGTCTTTGTGTTCTCCTTGAAAAGACTTGTATATGACAGGCTTTTCTCGGACTAGAGAAATCAGCCTATCTTCAGTTTCCTGATTTCACATTTCCAAATCTGTTTAAAAGTTTTGCTCTGGAACTCTTTCCCTATTGGTCAACTTTATGAACTTTAAGGAAAAAGTTAGCTAAAGTTTAACTTTAATGCTTGCTCACGTAAAGGTTTACGGAAGGTTAACGAAGCAACTTTACGAACTTTGCGAACGCCGTCTGAGCCATCCTTTAGTGTAAATGGTATCTTCTTCCGCTTCTTCGGAACTGAGTGTGGGAAGCTTACGGTTAAAAAAATTGCTACTTAACCTTTTCTGTTGCCAGGTGAGGCGAAAAACGCCTGTACTTGCTTTCATTATTTCATTGTTGCTATTATTTGTTTAACTATTTTTTGCATCAGACTCAATTTTAGTCTTTTAAAACAACAACATTCTGGTCTTGTATTGACGGTTCAGGCTTGAAGGATTTTTTTTTTTTTCATGCTGAATTTCCTTTTAAATTTGATTATATTGTCCAGGAACTCACTTCCCATGCTGCTATGGCTCTCCAGGGGCAGAAAAGTCTAATGTGTTACAATTTTAGCTCATGTTTTGAACGCACTTCGGACTTTGGGTGCAAAATACTTGATATCTGGCCAAATACCTCGTTTTGACAGACAACATCAATGACAGGTTGTGGCTGTCTCTTACAAGGTGGAATGACGGCTTAATATTCAAAAACCTTCTTGAAAGAACTAGAGTTACTTCTTTAAATTGTGTCTAACGTGTATCGGATGTATGTATAAGATTTTTTGAGAACTTATATTCTAATCTGTGTTTTGAATCTTTGGCATTTTGAAAAAATGGGAAAATGAACTCTAATATGTACAGGAGAAGCCGAAAGAACTCAGCCGATTTTCGAACATATTTTGTTAAATTTACGCTTGGAATAGAAGAGAAATACAAATCAATATCTGCATGGGTCTTTGTTTGGGGAGAAGGGCACCACACTAGCCCTCCAATGATACAGATTGAAGATCCTTGCACAATTTGGGCTTAAACAAGGTGTAAAATCCTTGCCTTCGCCCTAAACTTGGCTATGAGATGAGTGAGACGCCAAATAGATGAATATTCATTGCAACAAAAGCCACTTTGGGACATGGCAAAAAATGAAAATGCAATACATAAAAAAACATGGCATATAATAATAACAATGAAAAAAACACAAAAATTACAAAACAAAAGTAACAAACAAAGCTCATAATACTATAAGAGTAACTCACTTAATTACATAAAATGTCACACATATGATAGATAGAAACTAGATGTTTTACACCCATACCGGCCGTTGCTACGAAAAGGAAAAAATAAAATACTTCAAGCAAACTGTAATCGCAACAGTAATATACTTTTTTAATGGTAATAAGTAATTATGCATTTCAACTTTCGTTAATGTTTGCTATTGGTATAGAATTTAAATAAGTATTTTATATAACTTTACTTAAAAGTTTGAATCATCCATGAAAATCTCATTAGAAGCTCTGAGAAAAATTCGAGTTTATTAAATATTTATTTTGCAGACTAAGACCCTTATGTGTGATACATCTTAAGATTTATAATATATCGTTATACACCAAACGGGGGAGGTGTATACACCAAACTGGGGAATATATCGTTATATAACCAAACGTTATACACCAAACCATATAATTTTGTTCTATGGGAGTGGTGATTAGAAGATCTTTAAGAGACACTCATTTAGGTTCTTGTTTAAAAGGAGAATTAAAGAAGACAATTTGTATTTTTTCTATCTCCATCCTGGTCTTTGGAAATCGGAGGGAAATTTCGATTTCAATTTGGAAAATCAGAGAAATATTGCTCATTCTGTAGGAAAACTAAAAATAAATTTACTTCAATTTCAATTCAATTCAATTTATTCAAAAAAAAAAAAAAAAAAACATAACACCAAAAATAATAAGGATCCTGGAAGTGAACTTGTTGAGGACCATAACAATAAAAAATTGACAATGAAGAAGAGAGAGAGAAAAAAAAGAAAAGAGAAAACATGGGTAATTAAAGCAAATTGAATAAGAATTTAGAGAATTATAATATCAAAATTTTAGTATATTGTAATAAAGCGTGCGAAAACTTATGGATAGCTCGACACTGGAGGGCATTATATTCCAATGAAGTATAGATTTATAAATGGGGGATCGCTGGGCGGAACTAGAGACACATTTGGGGACAATGAAGGAACGGCTGGATGAACGGAGACAGAGGCCTTCAGAATTATTACTATTAAAATAAGATAATAATTGGGGAGGAAGATTTTTATGGTTAGCGGAGTATGCAAGGGATGGATTTAATTTTTTGGTGATTTGTTCAAAATGGATAATACTAAAATCGGAGTAAAAGTCCTGGGTGGGATATAGTCGGGGCTGCCGAAGAACTACCTTGACGGCACGGTTTTGGGAAGATTTTAATTCATTGGTAACTGAAGGATAAGTGTTGCCCCAAACAGATCCGCAGTATGAGATATATGGGTAAATAAAAGAGTAATAAAGGGTGACAAGGATATCGGGAGGAAGAAAATAATTCACACGATTAATCATACTTACCTGTCGCAAGATTATGGCTCCGATGTAGGACGCATGTGTTGCAAATGATAGGGAGGAGTCTATGTGGACACCAAGAAACTTGGCAACTTCGAGCTGTGGGAGGAGATAAGTAGAATATTTTAGGCCAAGCGCTTGCTGTGCTTCATTTTTTTTGTAAGGGGTTTGAAATAATACAACCTGACTTTTCTTGCTGTTAATGGTCATACAGTTAACGAGACACCACTCATGTACTCTATTCAGAAGGGTTTGAGTAGAGGCGACAACGGATGGTAAATTAGGACCGGTGATAAAAAGTTGCTATTGTCAGCAAAAAGCACTGGGTGCACTGATGGATCCAGGTCCGTAACCAAATCATTAATATAAAGGAGAAAAAGTATTGGACCAAGAACAGAGCCCCGTGGGACGCCCCTCCGGACAGGTAGGGGATGTGAAGTCACCCCGCCCAGGCTCACACTCTGTACTTTACCGGAGAGATAAGGGCCAAATCATGAGAAAGGAACTCCACGAATCCCTAAGTTGTTGAGTTTACTTGATGAAACACTAGGATCAACCATATCAAAGGCCTTGGAAAAATCTAGAAATAAACCCAATACAGTGTTTTTAAGGTCAAGTTGGAAACGTATAAACTGTGTGGCGTCTATTAGTGCATGAGCACTTGAAAATTTCGAATGGAAGCCATGTTGATGAGGAGAAATCAACGAATCTGAAGAATGAATCCCAAGTAAAAGGGAGAAAGACGTCGGAACATAATTCTCTCGAGCACTTTAGATATAACTGGGAGAAGTGAGATTGGACGATAATTACTTATCTCAGATGGATCGCCTTTTTTATGAATCGGGATAACAATTGCTGATTCAAATATTTCTGGGAAGACCTCATTGGTCATAGACAGGTTTGCTATGTGCACAATGAGCTCACAAACATAGGAAGATATGGTCCTAAGAAGCTTATTACTTACGCCAAAGAAGTCAGGTGTACAACTATTAGAGAGTCATTTGATAACTTGAAGCACCTCTTTACGATAAGTTGGAGGGAAAAAAACTTCAGATGTAGATTTGTGTCGATCCCTAAATACAAAAATTTTAACCAGAGATGGCTATTAAAGAATAAATGAAACCCAAACGTAAAGAATTTAAAAAAGAAGAAAAACGATCATAGCGAATGTAGAGATAACGGGTAATAACGTAGATTAATAAATAAATAATAAAACGAATAAACATGAAATGAACATCCAAGTCAAACTTAAGACGAACAAAATTACTACAAAACTAGTATGGCTACTCCCCTTTCCCCCTTTCCTAACCGTAAAAGCCTAAAGCCTACTGTCTTTTGTTTTGAAAAACATCGATGAAAAATACAAGAAAATCACTATAAGAATCAAGATGACTGGAAAGAACTAATGAAAATAAATTGAATATTTAAGATATATTGATGTTAATTCCTGGGAACTCGGCATTCCAATATTTTTTTTGTCACTATAATTTCTATTTTTATTTTTGTATGTTCTGAATATAAAACAAAATATTCGCTAATATATTTCGTTTTCAGTAAAACGCAAATTTGTTCAACAGGCTATGAACTTTTACAGTTTGGGAAGGGAGAAAAAGGCAATAGCCAATCAAGTGTTTGTGGTAATTTTTGTTTGTTGGAAGTTTGACTTGAATATTCAATTTAATTTCATTCGTTTTAAGATTTCTTTATTCATCTATATTAGTACCTGTTATTTCTATATTCGCTATGATCGTTTATTTTAATTTTTGTATGTTGTGGGTTTCATTTTCTTTAACAGATTTTTCTGGTCGTTTTGAGTTTGAATTATTATATAAATTAAGTTCTGTTGGCTTTTGACTGCCAAAGTTTTATTATAAGTTAACTTACCCTTAGGTTGGGCATTACCCTTACTAACAATTTAGTCTCTTTTCGTAATAAAATTGTTTCTGATGCTAAGGTTAAACTTCAAGTGGGTTATTCAAAAATTGTTGCGAAAAGGGGGAAATACAACCGCAAAGCCCAAGAACAGTGATATGGTAACAAATTTTGGGGTTCCAGATTTATTAAATAAACTTACAGTGCTACACCAGAAACTATCCGACTCGATACATTTAACTATTAACCCTTTCCATGATCTTCTAAAATGTTTTCTACAGTAATTTAATATGTTATCAGAAGTTGTTTTTTTTTTGTTTTTTTTTCTATGCGTTTGTTTTTATACTCCGCTGTTTCAAGTGGGTCACAAATAAATTATTATTATTATTATAACTAATATTTTTCCAGTTTTTCATGTCTGTGGCGTAAGAATTAAAATGCTCAGTTCTGATTTCATAGTTCTAATCAGTGTCTTTTGACTCGTCTCAACACCCCCTCAGTATTCCCGGAAAATTTCAACTAGATCCCATTAGCCGTTCCTGGAATTTCTTGAATACACTCCTCTGACAACCGAGATGCACATAGTATCTTTTGATTGAATATTCTGACCCATAGCCACTCGTAAGATATTGCAGATATACTATTTTGATAATCCAGATGCATATAGTGTCTTTTGATTTAGTTTAACATCTCCATCTGCATTCTCTGAAAGTTCAAGAACTATTCAACTTGAACTGGAAGTTTCAACTTAATGCCCTTAGCCGATCCTGAGATATTTCTGATGGACATTTTCTACAATGAGCATGCACATAGTGTGGTTTTACTTTGTTCAACATCTCCCTCAATATACATGCGTAAAATTAATTTACGTAAAATCAAGTATATTAATGCTGCTATATATGTTTATTTTTTTAGCAATCTTCTAAATCAAAGCTTCTTATAAGAAGTCACGCCATCCGTGAAGCCACTTCTCCACCCCCTGAGTCGTTTCGATCACACAGCTCAAACGAACAAAGGTCTCCAGCGTCAGCTTGCATGACACCAGATGAGGATAAACAACCATCGAGATCTCGTGACGACCTGCCATGCCAAACCGATTATCCGCCTCCTTGGAAGACCACAAGAGCTCAAGTTCCACGTTTTAGGCTGAAACATCAAGGTTCTTCCCAAGAAAGCTGTTCTTCGTTTTTATCTTCAATATCTAGAGGTAAAATAGTTCTTCTAATATAACATAAATAATTACGAAATTATTAAGAAGGAAATAAGTGATTTAGATTTCGGCAATAAGCTTTGAAATATCACTTCAGACAACTTTACTTGTAATAAACAAACGCAAAGACCATGCTGCTGTTTCATCATTAAATAAAAAAAAAATATGTTTTTTAACTAAAAGCAAGGAGCAACATTAAAACTCAAAACAAACAAAAATTGTTCCGTCAATGAAGGGGTTGTCCCCCTCCTCAGTACCTTGCTCTTTACGCTAAAGCTTGTAGCACTATTAAAAAAGCTTCCTATTCTAATTAAACGGCCCTTATGTTTCAAGAGTCGTTCTTTAAAAAATTGGGATAAACGGTCAAACTTTAGCGTAAAGAGCAAGGTATTGAGGACGGGGGCAACTTCTTCATGTACGGAATAATTTCTGTTCGTTTTGAATTTTAATGTTGCTCCTTAGTTTCATTTTTTAGCTTAGTTTTTTTTTTACATTTAATTTCCGATCGTCTTTCAAATAGTGCCGGTAAATCTGGCTCACCCTCCATGAAAAATTCCCTCCTGTCATGAGGAACTATGAAGTGGAGGTTTTCTCTCACGTCAAATATACCCCTGTAAAATTCACTCCGGGCAATTCAAAACTCGCTGAAAATCCCTGTCCCCCGTAAAATTTCGTTTCTTAGCATATTTTCATTTAAAGAAGACTTTTGATTTCTAATCGTTTTCCCGATCACTCCGGATATCCGTTCTTTCGTGAAATTTTTTTCTCGGAAATCCAGAAAATAGCATCCGGATAATTTCCCCGGAACATCTCCAAATTCAGAATTGGCTAGCAAAGAGAAAATAAGACAAAATAAAAAACATTTTATATAGGAATACTGTCAAATCCCCCAGTAAAAATTCTTCCTGGAAAGTCTACCTCCGTAAATCCCACTCCCCACCGAAAATTGTAGCCATGGAAAATCCCCCCACCATGAACATTCACCTCCCTCCCTCTAAAAATGTCTGTATAATTGACAATAACAAATACTACGCGTAAACAAATGGTCAATTTTTCGGCATACAGACCTTTCCCCGGGTGGCTCTGGAGGGTCATGTTGTCCCCAAAGGCTTAGTTACTGGTGCTGATCAAAATGGTTATCTCAAAATTTTGATTGGACCACTTTGAGGAAAAAAGAGAGTTGGGAGGGAGGTGTATTGCCCTCCATTTTTTTTTGGTCACTTAGAAAGACCACTAGAACTTTAACTTCCGTTTGAATGAATCTTTTTCCAATGTTCTAGGACTATCAGTTTGGCGTGATCACCTCTGGTAAACAAAAAACAAATAAATAAGCATGCATCCGTGGTCTTTCTTCTCTCAACAAATGCATTTTTTTTTCTTCTGGCAAAAAGTTTCGGTTATTTGAGCCGCGTGGTTTCTTACTTACAGCTCGTTACCCCAAACTGTTTAATACAAACAATAAAGAGGATAATGCAGTGAAGAACTTTACTGTTAGTCTTTATTTAATTTTCTAGTTGTTTCTCGCAACTTCAATTTTATTGTTATTTTATTTCCTCTAGTTTCGTTTTGCTGAGGACGGCTATTGGATATATAGTCAACATTTCAAATTATTTGTCTACTAGATGTCCCTGTCTTTAAAATACCTTAAATGTTGCATTGTTATATTCTAATAATATAGTTATTACACATTGTCTTGGTTTACCCAAGTTCGGTAATGTGGATAGAATTTACAAGAGAGCTAAACCCTTTGGTAAAGTTTTATGTATTACACCTGAAGATAAGGACAATAAATGCCTAATGTTGGGTTTAAATGACGAGCATGCACAAAAAGTGTTTGAAACCCTCAATATTGTTCCCAACAGCAATTACAATGTTGAATATGCCCTGAGTGTCTCTTAACACAGTGGAAGAATTGTTTCTTCACAGGATATACCTCCTGTATCCTCTCCTAGCTATGTAAAGGCTACGAATCTGAAGACGTTTGTTTTACTTTGTCAGAGCTTCTTACATTCGCTTTACTCCCTTTTTCTCAATTGAGATTTCATTTCTCGTGTAATTAGTACTGAAGGAGGATTCACAGGGAATAAAATTACTAAGGTGATACTCTTCATATTTGGAGTATTTACATTTTTACATCTTAGCAGGTCTTATTTTTATTTGCTATGAGGTCATTGCTATTACGCATGGTCAAGATATCTTATTACCTACAATGATATCCGTTTATGAACGGTGAATCTCATTTTCTTTACATACCGTGCATGCTGGTAGTTGTTTTTTATCTGTATACTCCACAATTAACCCCCATTTCAGTATTAATATTTTGTCCATTTATTTCTGACAAACTGATCTATTCTACGACCCTGAATGTTTTTTTAGGACACGAATTTAGTTTTTCGTGTTTATCTATGGCTTTTTGGGCAAGTAATTTACATTTTATCTACTTTGATGGTACCAAAAAATATGACTGAGTTAGCAAAACGGCTAGTCGAAAAATTCTATCAACTTGCAGATTTATCAACTAAACAGATTTCTGTTTAACACAAAGGCCTGAGAAAATCTTCAATTAGAAAATCTTAATTAATATCTTTAATTAGCAGTACCGATCAAAATTTTGAGATAGCCATTTCGTTCATAATCAGTCAAAAAACCTAACAGCTATGTCTTTGAGAATGACTTAATCTCCCACAGTCCATGGGGGAAGGGCTGCAAGTTATGAAATTTACCCCTTTTTTACATATAGTATTGGTTATTCAGAAGTGTACAGACATTTTCAGGTTTTTTTTCTGGTTGGGGGACCGGGGGGATAGGGTTACGTGGGAGGATCTTTCCATGTAGAAATTTTGTATGGGGTAGGGGAATTTTCCGTGTAGGAGGCGCCGTATTTCCCAGTATTATTTAGTTTTCTGAACTTGAAAAAGAATCAACATTAAAATTAAAACGAACTTAAACTATTACGTATATGAGGGGGTTCATACCCTTGTCAATACCCTGGTCTTTATGCCAAAGTTTTCTTAGTACTTTCAAAAGAGCTATTTATTCTAATTAAATGACTTTTGTGATTCGTGGGTCATTCTTAAGGAAATCGAACGAAGTTTGAACTTTAGCGTAAAGAGTTAGGTATTGACGAGGGGGTTAACCCCCCAATATACGTAATAATTTCTGTTCGTGTTAGGTTTTAATGTTGCTCCTTACTTTTAATTGAAAAAGTTTGTTTTTCTTGTATTTAATAACACAAAGAGAATAAACCTGGTGAGAATGATGAATGAGCTAACTGCAATTTCATTAATATATATTTCCTTATAACTAAAGATCTTTTTGCTCCCTAGCAAAGTTCACAAGAGCCTGGAAGCTGCTAAGGAACGATCTTGCGGGCGTTGAGAATAATGGATTAAACTACATGTCATCAGCCCATCGGAGCACTAATATTGGCTCTACCTCAGTATAGCCTGATTTATTCATGGACTTACTCCCTCATGCATATCGAATTTTTAGTGAACATGAAATACATACCGCTACTTCTACTACTACCACTGCTGCTACTACTACCGCTGCTTCTACTACTAACAAGTCACTGCAGCACCAAACTGCCTGGTGCCAACAGAGCTACGCATGCTCTCCTCCGTCCCAACCTATCCCAAGCCTCCTTCTATATCTCCTCTCAAGAAGTTACCATTTCCCTTAAAAATTTTCTTACGAAACCCTCACATCCCATTCGGAGACAACCTTGCACACATGATGATGGTTCATTTTATGATACTGATTGTGATGTTGCATATTTTCACCATAAATACAACTTAGGCTGAGTAGAATCTTTATAAAAATAAAAGTTTAATCAACTGAGAGTAAGAAGCAACATTACAGCTCAAAACAATAAGAAATTATTCCTTATATGAAGTGGTTATCCCTTCCTCAATACCTGGCTCTTCACGCCAAAGTTTTTAGGTCTTTAAAAAAACCTCCTATTCTAATTAAACCTTCCTTGCGTTTCAGTAGTCGTTATTAAAAAAAAATAGAAAAACATTTAAAATTTAGTGTGAAGAGCAACGTGTTGAAGATGGGAGTAACCCCTTCATATACGGAACAATTTCTATTCGTTCAGAGTTTTAAAGTTGCTCCTTACTTTCAGTTGAAAAGAACTTGTTTATTTTACTTAATTGCAACAAAAGTCGCTTTGGGTCATGGCAAAAAATGACACAAAATAATAGCACATGATAATAACACACATAAAAATATGGTACATAACATTAGTAATGAAAAACCATAGCAATTGCAAAAAAAAAGCAAACATAATAAAGCACATAATACTATAAACCTAACTTACACAATAAACACAAACTACTACAACAACCAGCAACTGCTACAACTACTAATTACTACTAAAATAGACTGGCATCACAAGTGCTAAACAAGGTAAATCTGTAAGGGGCTGGAACTGAAATTAAAAAATCCTATTAATTTGGAAATCAGCTGAACATTAGAATAGTTAATTATTCAATGAACCTCTTTTTTGACGAGTCCAAAACCAAAAAAGCTGATTAGCTTTTTAATTAATGTTGATTAGAGACTGTTGTCACATTAATTCAAACGTTTGTTATTATTCTTTATTTGTTTTTTCGTCATCATAAAGCAGCCAAAATAGTGGGAAGTAGGAACACCTGCAGGGTGAGGGCCCCTTCTGAATTTTAAAGATTTTGATAATCAGTCTCAGAACTTCTATTATATCGTGCATAATTCGTCCCTGTTTAGTTGTTTTTCTACTATAATATGCCCTCTACCCCAAAAATTAGTTTATTTGTATCGTTAGAAATATTTAGATGTAAAATCAAGGATGTTAACAAGTGTTTTTGAGAGGCTGAGTTCGTAAATGAACAACGTCGAAAAGAAGAATCACGAATCGGACTTGTATATATTTTTTATAAATTACACAGATATTTCACTTTTCCACTGATTTTTACCGATCATTCTACTTCACTCCTTCTCCTTCTGTAGATGCAAAAATGATTTTATAGAAGACCAGCACCGTATTCTCTGCACGCATGATTGGCTAAGATCATGACACTCGCATCAACTTGATGAAACAAATACGTCAAGTCGCACGATCTTGAACGCAATGCACTACCCCTTAGCTAGAAAAAGGCAAAACAATTCTGATTTGAAGCATAAACCAATACGATCTCATTGATGAAATGACATATCAAAAGAAGTATCCAGACTCTCGGTTTCTTCAAAATATAATTTCAATCATAATTTATTTGTAACCCATCTCATAAACAAAGATGACACTTATGAAAAAAACATTAAACATTATTAAAACATTATTAAAGAAAAAGAAATTATAAAACATTATTAAAGAAAAAAACACACTGCATGCATGAGAACTTAAAAAGGTTTAAAGAGCAGAGTAAATAAAAAACAAAACAAAAAACATTCAAGACACAAAAACACAAGAAAATAAAATTATTTACCAAAAAAGGTGGCTAAGACGGTTGAACGGCCTAAGACTTAAGACTGAAACAAACAAAAATCAATAGCAGCTTACGACTGAAAAAACCTGATAAGGCGGTGGTGAGGAGAAATATGTGAATGGCTGAACTTGGAATATGAATACTAAACGTCCAAGTAGTTTCTAAGAATGCGTAACTGCCTTGTCATCAATCTTGATAGACCACCAACAATTTGTCAGTAGACTACTCATGGCCAATAATAAAAAAAATAAACCATGGGCAATTTGTAATGCATATGGCATCCATAAAATGCATTAAATGTCACATTAGGCACACGGTTCTAGTTTTTCCTGGACACTTCTAAAAAACAACTAAAAGCCCAGACAGTAAAAGCTTGGTTTCTATTCTCATCCCTTCAAATACTCTAGAATTCAGATTTTTAGCAGGTAAATTAGTATTAAGTTTGTTTAAGTTAAAGCTGGCTGTAGATTTGGTGATCTAATTTCAAAGGAAATGAAGCCAGACTTTGGCAGCATATCCAAGTTAATTTGAAATTCTAGATGTTTTTAGTTTCTTTAAGAGCTTCCAACTTTTTCGTCCCATGTTCACACTGAGTTTCTTCTTCATATCTTTTGACCAGGCCTTAATCAGAATTTTTTTTGAATTCCTAGATCATATACCCATTAGTAAAAATAAATTGTTATGAACTAGGTACTCACGCAAAATATTATGAGAAATGAGATAAATTCTTGGTTTTGGATGGGCATGAGAACATTTCGTCGACTGTTAATTACTTTAACCATAATAGCTTAAGCCATAATAACACGAATTTACGCATACATATTTTTACATGTCACTGCACCTCTCCGTACATGCAGAGGGCATTACTTGGTATAAGGTTTTTCAAAGCAGCAGCAAATAGTGGCGTCTACTGGGGAGGGGAGAATTTACCTGTCACCAAGATTTTTCTGTCCCTTTCCCTCAAAGATTTTGAAAGCACCTATTTTTGGTGAATTCATTTAACAATTGATTTTTTTCTTGGTATTTTCTTTAAGAAAAATTAGAAAAACAACGAAACAGTGCCTCTCCCCAATATTTTGGCGACTTGACACCACTGTCAGGGACAAATGTGTCGAACCAATAATCATAGAAGATCGAGAGAGGGTTCATTTGGACGAAACTTAAAAGTTCTAGTGCCCTTTTTAAGTGACCAAAAATGAAACTTTTATAGGTAGGAGGAGTCTGAGGGGGATTTTCTATGGGGAAAATTTATTGTTGAGAGAGAAATTCCTGGTGGTGAACTTTCCAGAGCAAATTTTACCCGTGGGAATTTGCCAGAATTCATGTATGAAATCCGTTTTATTTGTCTTACTTTCTGTATAGCACCTTAATTCTACATATCGATATGTTCTGAGAGAATTTTTCGAGGGAATTTTTACTGGGGTTGGAATTCTATTAGGGACTTTTCCGCTGGGAGGGAGGGTGTTCTGAGAGAGATATCCTTCATGAGGAAATTATTACCAGGATAAATTTTCCCAGGGAAATTTTTTCGAAGGAGAAACTTTCCATTGGGGCGGGGGATTCCCGAAGATAATTTTCGGTATAGTTAGTATTTCTGGCATGACTTAAAAAACGATCAGATTTAAATTAAAAAAAGATCTTTTTTCAATTAAAATTATGCCTAGGAAAGTTTTTCAGACAGAATCGTCCGCAAGAATTTTTTTTCGGGGGGGGGGATTTGAAGCGAGGATAGTATTATACCTGATAGCTGAACTTTTTCTTAGTAAGCTTCTATTATTATCTTCTTGTCTTTTCCTGGCTCTTAATTAGGTAAATTGATTTAAGTCAGTTACTATTACTACTACATACAACTGACAACTCACTGCAGCACCAAGCCACCAGAAATTAACACAGCTCTGTACTTGCCTCCTACACCCGAGTCTCTCCAAAGCTTCACTCTAAAGCCCTCCTTTAAACTTCCAATTTCCTTTAAATACTTCTTTATTACCCCTTCTCATCCTATTTAGGACCAACCTACTCTTCGTTTGGCTTCAAAAGGATGATTAAGTAGCACAATCCTTGCCTTTGGAATCCGTCAAATTTCATCAGTAAAATTCAGTATGGCCATTTTCACATTTTTCATTAATCCCCAGAAAGTGGAATCAAACCTTATTTGTCGTCCAGTTCATTCTCTGACATATGGTCAGCCACCGGGGTTTTTCTTACTATTATAACAATTAAACTTTCAATTGTATATTCTTGTTTCAAAAGTTCTAATTGAAAGAAATTTTAAGAAAGATAGAAAGGTAAAATTTTATGTTTAATGCAGTTTAACGAGTATTTCATTTATGCCGAAAATAGTATTCGAAGCAGGGTTTAGGCTACCCATAATTCTTGTTTTGGAAATCCCGAGGGTTCAGACTTACTACTAAACATTTGAAACTGCCAACTTTTGATGGCAGAAATGCAATTTTACCCTTTATTTTCTTAGGGAGGAGAAGAGAAGAAATTATAAGTTATAAAAATTTTTGAAAGACCGCCAGAAACTTGGCCAAACTAACTCTCTCTAAATGAAATCCTAGTTGGAACTATTTTTAGTGACATTCTTTGTGAGTATCTACAATATGAGCAAACTTGCCTCATTCAGATTTTTTGGGGGGAGGGGGGATTTGCAGCGAGAATAGAGCCTTCTGAGGGTAATTTCTTAGAGAATTTTTTGCGATGGGAACTTTGCAAAGGAGGGATTTTCTGGGGGGAGTAAAATTTCTTAGAGGAGGAGGCAGATTTCCTGACATTGTTTGGAAAACGATCAAAAGTTAAATTAAAAAAACAAGTTTTAAAACTGAAAGCAAGGTGTAACGTTAAAACCTAAGACAAACAGAAATCATTCCGCATATGAAAGGGGTTCCCCCCTCCCCAATCCTTTTTTTAAAAGTCTTTAAATAGATTAGCGTAAATAGCTGGATATTAGAAGAAGCAGCCCCTTTCATACACGAAATAATTTTTGTGAAATTGATTTCTTTATCATAGCACTGTAGATATAATGGAAAATAGGCTATCTCGAGAATTCCCAGTTTAAGGATTTTGACTAACTGCCCAGTCGTCTAGTAGACGGCCCAGAGAAAGAAATGACTACTTCTCTACATGGACCATTTCTTTCCACCTAAGATGGCTACTTACGATGTGGGCCAAACCTGGAAAATTTTAAGCATATTCTTCCAGTTAGGATTAACTGTACCCCTCTATTGAAAATTACGGTGGGCTACAGCATCAAACTCATAGACCACTTATACTCGTGAGCATGCAGGCGTAAATGTTAGCTGATAGGTGCCTAGTTCATTTGAGAACATAAAATCATTATTACAAGTTGACACGTGACAGGTGACACGTGACAAACGTGACAGGAAGAATGACAAGATGTATAGTAAATAAGTACAAATCTTTGATTAGATGTTTACTTAACATGTAATTTGAAGTTTACAACATATGTGCTGAGAACTGGGATAAATTGGATACAACCGTTAAAAGAAATATTGAAAAAAGAGATTTTTATAATGCCATTTTTACATCATCAAGACAGATTATCTACTATAAATTGAGGTCGACAAGATGTAAATAAAGGGTGAATAATAAATTAGAAACAAGTCCTAAAGGTCATTAATATCGACCGTAACTTTTTTAAACACAATTTGACACAACAAGGATATTAAGCAATCCATCTGTTTGGTATTTCCGTAAAAGTGCAAACTTGCCTCATTCGGAAATATAATTTCTGCAGCATTTATGGATTTCATTTTTATTGTAATATTTATTACTGCTAGCGGACTGACCTAGTTTTCCCATGAAACTTCAAGGAGGAAACAGTTTACTTATTGATTTAGTAGACTACTTTTCACCATGGAAGCGTGTCCTTCAATTTACTTTTTCCATGACAGAAAATGCTTCCAAAATTCAATAAAGTTAATTTTATTGATTTAACTGTCAACTAAAAGAAAATCCCTTAGACCTTGTATTCGTAAAATACTTCATTCACTATCAGACTTGTCTCAAATTTGTGAACCAATCATCATAAAAGGACAGTTTTTCATATTTCCACATTTGACAGCAAATCAAAAAGTGTTTGCTGTTGAATTGGTGTTCTAGAATATCTGCTGAATTATACTGTGTTCTAAAATGATCTCTAAGAAATCTGTTTCAAAACTCCTTCAATATTTCTAGCCTAAACTACTCTCTACAAGCTTATTGTAAAAATTCACAACCTTAAATATTGTTCTTTTTCAATTGGATTAAAAAATAGAAATAAATTAAGGATAGATTATATACAACGTAATTGATTTGTTGGTTAGTTTTAAACTTGAGTAAAAAATTGACAGTAAAATTTAAAACAGAGAATGCTGAAAAGAATTTAACTATGATATCATCTGGTACTGAGATATCATGGAAAAAAACTTTTGATTTGAATATCGATATTAAACGGTATTCAAAGGAATTTCACAGTCTTCCTTCATATCCTCAGTGCTCTCTTACAGTATTCTACACGCGGTAATAGAAGGAATAAAGAATTCAATGAATATCATCACTGCATTATTTTTTGGTTGAAGCGCACAGAAGAATTAAGCCTAATGAAATCTTTAGTAAAGAATAAAAGTCGAAAGCCTTTTTGGATATTGGACCGTCATATGGAAAACATAAAAATAATTCCAAACTTCGGTCCCAGATTTGGGTGTATTGTGGCAGGCCTAAAAGAGGTTGTGTTTCTGATATACAACAGCGGGCTATATTTTAGTAAAAAAAAAAAACACTTCGTTGCACTGCTAAATAAGGGCCTTGTTTTCCATCTTCACGAAGAGTTAACTGAAGTTAGTATCAGGGTCGCCACCTCTACCCCGAAAGTGCTATTTTAGAACTTTTTATTATGTGCAGTACTGTAGTACGTTCACAGGGTTGCCAAAATAGTGCTAAAATAGAATGAAAGTATTATTTCAGCAGTATTACAGTCGAGTTTTGGTTAGAGCACTGATAGTCGCTGTATAGCACGTAAACTTGAACAATTGTAGCTTCAATTTTTTTTTCAAGCTTAAGCGTTTCTTCAGAATATACTTACGCCAAAGAGTTAAAGGGCATTGTTATTAACTTATATGATGTTCTAACATTTCTGTAATTTATATTATAGCCTTGACATTTATCTTAAAATTTTTATTGTCATTATTTTAATTAGCTTTTTTGTAGTTTCCGTTCGTTCAGTTATTTCAACTTATTTGCTTCTTCCCTTACCACAAAATAGACTTGCTCTACTCTTAATTTCAGATCCTAGTCAAGAAAGTCCATACACAGACAACACCGGTATTGATCTCCAGCAATTTATCATGGAGACACTTCATAGGAATCAGAAAGATAGAATGGCTCTTCTTAAGATGGAGCAGGAGATGATCGCATTGGCGAAAGATCCGAAGTACCCGTTTCACCTTTTAGGGCTTTAGCTTTTTTCTGTGCATGAATATCTGCCCAACATTGTACGGGCCTCTGATTGTACATGAGCATGTTTGAGCACGTTTGTTATTATTTTGTAATTTCGCCAATGATCAGAAAAGCTATTTATTCATAAATAGATTGTCTCCCTCCTTTTCTCTAAACATGGTTCAGTGCAATAACATTGACTTTCAAAGGGTGATGTGTCTCCCGTGTACTATTTTTAAGGTGTTATTTTTTCTTCTTCATTATGTAGAGCCGAAGGTTGTAGAAACCTTGGAGAAGGCTTCGATGCAAAATCATTTTCAGTGAGATGGTTATTACTTCATAAAGGGTTGTATTTCTCCCAAGCATTATTTATTTGTTCTTAACATCATTATATAAAATGAATGGCTGTATAAAGTTCGGAGAGGGCTATTTCAAACGTAAATTAAAAGTTACAGTGCATTTTCATTATATTGCCCATTAATAGCCCATGTACCCACAGACACCCTGGCAGTTCGACGCGGTATTGGATCCAAGTATGATGATCACCAACATCTTATTTGGAAGAGTCGAAAGGTCAAAATATTGTGCCTCCAATTATTCAGTCAATTTATTCATACTGAAAAAGAAATTTTCTTTGACAAGCATCAAACGGTCATTTGGCCCATGAGACTAAGCTTGTTAGGGACCTCATAATCCAACCTACAAATACAACTAGACCTACGTTGCCTGAGCAGCGTGAGGTGTTGCGGCAACCTTTGTCCGGCTTCGCCGAATAAAATGTTTCGAGAGCAACACTTTGGTTTTGTTTCTTTGCTATTGGTTAAACGCTGAAGTTGTCAGCCTATCGAAGCTTTTAAAACGTTATGTTCAAAGAAGACCGCGATCAGTAATCACATGATCAAAGGCTATTCCTCAGCGTTGAAAAAACAACAATAACAAAAAAATATCGAAAGAAGGGACTAAATTGACTTTGCAGCCAGTTGAACTTTATCCTTTTCAATCGTAGACATCGTGACGGATGAAAACTTGGAACAATATCTTATATAATCTAGTTGGAATTATAAAACTACCCATAACTTTTCAGGATCAAAATACTGTAAATAACCCTATTCACTGAAGATGGTTGTAGCCTAACAGAAAATTATTACTTAAAAGTCCCCTACATGTCTTACCACTGGAACCAACTCGGTCTTACCATCAAATACACTGGAAACAAATAATAGGTACACCAAATAGCAAAATTTGCAAACCCCTCATTGCCGTAGATGATTATGACCTAACAGCCGACCTTTCCTAACAAGCCCCCTACATGTCTCACAATTGGTATCGGCGTATTTTTGGTTTCAGTGTGTACCTTACTACTGAAGGTTTCAGTGTGTACCAACACCATCCATTTCGGCCCCAGGCAAGAGTTCTGCGGAGCTCTCCAAAATGTAATGCCGCAGTCATCAATCTGGCCTGAGGTCCACACTTTCCGTAAAAAAACTGCACAGGTTAGACCCTTACCAGTTTCCGGGAATAAGCCGAGATCGGTGGCATAGGAAAAAAAAACGGGACAAAACCAAAGTGTTGCTCTCGCAACATAATGAAAATGCACTTAATTACGTAATACACAGAAAATAATCAGAAACGGAAAAAGCAGAAAATGTTTTGTCAACATTAGCTATCAGAAAAGAAAAGAGAAAAACAATGACGAGGAGCATTAAAGTTAAGAAGATTTCTGAACATATTTTAGAAAGAAGAGAAGAGATAGGTTTCTAAACTGCGATAGAATTCCAGAATGAAATTGACTTAAGCATAGCGAACTTTCGAGTGGTCGTCGATGAACGTTTAGGTAAGATAAACTGCCATAAAGAGTAAAGTATTAACCCAGAGTACTTCTGTGGATAAGGGCAGGGAGAACAGATACCGAACACATGGTGGATACCATACACATGGATACATTTCTGTCACAAAAATGATTTCTGATGAGGCAGGCATGGATATTAGCCGCAAAAGGGCGACAAAAATAGTCGGAAACGTGGAAGTAGATGTGTTTGAGACCAGATAAGTAGGAACAAATGCTCCTGCTAGCCAATTTCTCATCTTTTGATACCATAAGATCTAAAATTTATATTAGACAGTAGCTTTACTTAATCATATTAAGTGTCACTCTTCTCTTCATGCGTAAAATTTTAAAAACCACCAACTGGGCATAAATCACTTCTACCTGTTGCTTCAGACGGAATCCGTAATCTCAGCCACATTTATTGAAGTAAAAGATTCGTTGGTGGTTACATTTACAGGCAAGTGATGTATATAATAGCTAAATGAAGTTGATTGGCTAATTACTTTGCATGCCTTTCCAGTACCTTAGGAAAGACAAATAAAATGGTCATTTTTATCGCACTTGGTATTAACCAAGTGACATATAGCAATCGCAAATTCTGTCGGTCTGTCTATGGGTCTGTCGGTCCCGGTTTTGCTACTTTAGGCACTTCCAGGTAAGCTAGGACGATGAAATTTGGCAAGCGTATCAGGGACCGGACAAGATTAAATTAGAAATAGTCATTTTCCCAATTTGACCACCTGGGGGGAGTGGGGGGCCGGTTTATTCGAAAAAAATAGAAAAAATGAAGTATTTTTAACTTATGAGCGGGAGATGGGATCTTAATGAAATTTGATGTTTGGAATGATATTGTATCTCAGAGCTCTCATTTTAAATCCTGACCAGATCTGATGACATTGGGGGGAGTTGGAGGGGGAAACCTAAAATCTTGAAAAACACTTAGAGTGGAGGGATCGGGATGAAACTTGATGGGAAAAATAAGCACAAGTCCCTGATACATGATTGACATAATCGGAACGGATCCACTCTCTTTGGGGTAGTTGGGGGGGGGGGGGTTATTTCTGAAAAATTAAAAAAAATGAGGTATTTTTAACTTACGAACGGGTGATCGGATCTCAATGAAATTTGATATTTAGAAGGATATCGTGTCTCAGAGCTCTTAGTTTAAATCCCGACTGAATCTGGTGCCATTGGGGGGGGGGGGGAGTTGGGAGGGGGAAACCTAAAACATGGAAAACACTTAGAGTGGAGGGATCGGGAATGAAACTTGGTGGAAAAATAAGCACAAGTCCTAGATACATGATTTACATAACCGGAACGGATCCGCTCTCTTTGGGGTAGTTAGGGGAGGGGTTAATTCTCTAAAATTAGAAAAAATGAGGTATTTTTAACTTACGAACGGGTGATCGGATCTCAATGAAATTTGATATTTAGAAGGATATCGTGTCTCAAAGCTTTTTTTTAATCCTGACCGAATCTAATGACATTGGGGGAAGTTTGGGGTGGGGGAACTAAATCATGGAAAACGCTTAGATTGGAGGGATGGGGATGAAACTTGGTGGGAAAAATAAGCAGAAGTCTTACATACGTGATTTACATAATTGGAACGGATCTGCTCTATTGGGGGGGGGGGGGGTTAATTCTGAAAAATAAGAAAAAATTACGTATTTTCAACTTACGAAGGAGTGATGGGATCTTCATGAAACTTGATATTTAGAAGAAACTCGTAACTCAGATCTCTTATTTTAAATCTCAACCGGATCAAGCGTAATTGGGGGGGGGGGCAGTTAGGGGGACCGGAAATCTTAGAAAATACTTAAAGCGATGAGATCAGGATGAAACTGGATGGGAAGAATAGAAACCTGTCTAAGATACGTGACTGACATAACTGGACCGGATCTGCTCTCTTTGGTGGATTTGGGGGGGGGGGGGGTAATTTTGAAAATTGAGTTATTTGTAACTTACGAAAGGGTGACCAGGTCTTAATGAAATTTGACATTTAGAAGGATCTTGTGCGTTAAAGTTCTAATTTTAAATTCCGACCAGATCCTGTGACATAGAGGGGAGTTGGAAAGGGAAACCGGAATTCTTGGGAAAACGTGAAAATTGGGGTATATTTATCTTACGAATAGATGATCGGATCTTAATGAAATTTGATTTTTAGAAGGAATTCATTTCTCAGAGCTCTTATTTCAAATACCGACCAGATCTTTTGACATCGGGGGGAGTTGGAGGGGAAAATCTTGGAAAAACACTTGGAGTGGAGGAATCGGGATGAAGCTTGGTGGATAGAATAAACAAATGTCCTTGATACGTGATTGACAGAATCGTACTGGATTCGCTCTCTTTGGAGGAGTTGGGGGGGAGGGGTTCAGTGATTTGGCGAGTTTGGTGCTTCTGGACGTGCTAGGACGATGGAAATTGGCAGGCGTGCCAGG